>NW_028261397.1:372274-476609 GCF_051295495.1 Thamnophis sirtalis | reverse complement strand
GTGTCTTCCCCTCAAGGGGTGTATGTGTGCTCTGTGTTTCTTTTGAGGAGGGGGAGCCTTCCAGGAAGGAAAAACGGGAGCCAGGATCCCACCTGAACACCTGGGCAACCATGCTTGGAATCTCCAGCTCCTCCCTGGGGCGTCTCGCCCCCCCTCCCCAGACCATTCAGGCTGGCGGCTGACCTCCCTTTCCGAACGATCTAGGGCCCCACCCCAGGCAGCCCCTTCCCCAATACCTGGCCAGCTGAGATCCGGTACGTCGCCGGTAGCTGATGAAGACATCCGTTCCCTCCAAGGCAGACCGGCTGTTACAGGGCAGAGGGAGTGAAGCATCTCTGGAGGGAAGGAGGAAAGGCGGCAGGAACAGCTGGATTGGGCCCTTCCCGCCCTCCACCCCCCCACACACACACCAGCTCCATCTCCCCCAAAGGCCCACGAGGGAGATCTGTGGGGATTCTCCACCATCCAGGTCCCCGTTGTCCCAGAGGTGTTTTTCTACAGGCAACTGGACTCTCTCTTTGAAAGTCGTTTGAAGACATTTCCCTTCTCATCCCAGAAGCTCTCGGGTTCCAAGTAACAGATGCCTCGATTCCTCCAAGGACCCCTTTATCGGATATATCAGATGGTGAAAACTGACTCTTAAGGTTCTGGTGGTTTTCACCTAATTAAAGTTTGTCACTTCCTCCAAACAATCGGTCACGTGGTCCAATCACAGCACTGCCTGGTTGCCTGGTGACATCGCTCCACTTCCTCTGGCCAGGTGCGAGAACTTCCTTGGTTCCCAAGAGAAAGTGTGTTGCTTTGGCTACAAAATGCCAGCTGTCTAAATCCTCCCCCATCCCTCAGCGCCGGTGTGGCAACACGGAAGCCTCCAAGATGGCTCTGGCCAGCTCAGCTTCAGAAGCTTCTTCAGCTCCGTTGAAGAGGGAAGTCGCATCCTAGGACAGCAGGGTCTCATCCGGGCCCAGACTTGCTGGCTGAGAAATGTTGATGTGATGGGTGGGGTTGCCAACCAGAGGAGCTAATAAGTGGGGTGGGACGTTTTGCAGTGTTGATGCTGCTGACAAGGGATCTGAGTGGAGCTCCTTCCCCTTGGGGATGCTGGGGGGCCCACAGGTGCTTGGGGTGGCTCCCCCAGGGTAGAGAGGGCGATATTGTGGCTTGTCGAAGGCCTTGTCCTTCAGCACGTCTTGCAAGGACAACCTTTTTCTCATAATGTCTGTTGGGGTCCCTCTTTAGTATCTCCCCCTCGGCAGAGTCCTTCGGGAGACCCTTGGCGTCCCCTGTCTTCAGGATGGCTCTGCATCTCCCTTTAGAGCAGGCTGCCCAAAGACTTGTGGACTTCAACTCCCAGAATTCCCCAGCCAGCATGGGGAATCCTGGAGTTGAAGTCCACAAGTCTTAAAAGTTCCCAAGTTTGGCAGCCCTGCTTTATAGAAGCTTCTGGAGGAGAAGCGGAAGGTCTTCGAAGAGAAACCAGAAAGTCCAGTTGCCTCTTGGGGAACAAGCCCCTTTGGGAGAAGAAATCTCCAGCTGGACCTTGAGCTGGAGAGACCAGCTGCCCCTGGGAACGGAGTCCAGCCTCTGGTAAGGAGGAATGCAGGGGGAGGGGGAGTCCTCCTGCAGGAACAGGCTGGGTTCAAAGACACCCCCCCAGGGCCCTCCCTCCCTCCCTCCCTCAGCACATGAGGCTCAGGGAAGAGGCCGGTGGGCTTCAGAGCCAGCAAGACCTGCAAATCCGGGAGCCTAGTGGTCACAGCTGCTCCTGCTGCTTCGCTTGCCCCCCCCCCTCACCGCACTCGCCCTTTGGAGTCATGCATGTCTTGGGAGAGCCCCCCCTCCCCACACACACACGCAGAGAGACCCTGGGCCAGGGCCTCTGTCTGGACGGCTATTCCAGGCCCTGGGTGAACCGGAGTGAGGGTCTCTCCCCTCCCCGCTTACCCGGGCGGCAGAGAGGATCCGGACGCGGTGGAAGCTCAGCCCGATGCGGCAGTCGTCCTGCAGCTGCTGCTCCGTGACGCGGTGGAGGAAGTGCCGGTCGATGCCGCAGGTGACCAGGTTGTAGGTGTACTGGCGGAATTTGGGGTCCACGCCGCCAGCCAGTCAGCCAGGTTGCTGCGGTCGCAGGTGGAGTAATTGGCGTAGGTCTTCAGCTCCGTCAGCTCCCGAAAGAACCTGGGGAGGAAGCGGGGAGGGGGGGCGCTTGGGTGGGTGGGAAGGGGCAGCTTGGGCCCGTCTGGGCCCCAGGCGAGAAACCAGGAGAGCGGGAGTTCTAGTCCCGCCTTAGGCATGGAAGGAGGCCGGGTGACTTTGGGCCAATCAGCAGGAGCCCGAGTGCTCTAGTCCCGCCTTCCTTCCTACCGCTTGCGGGTGATGCCGGAGCTCATGGCCAGGTCGGTCAGCAGGTCTTCCTCGGACAGCCTGAGGAGCAAGTCTCCGTCCACCTGGTGCTCCTGCAGAGGGAGAAGGTCCCAGGGGAATCTCAGCCTTTGGCCTGGACTGTCCGGTGCCAAGTCTTCCCCCCCCTTTCTTTAGGGTCCATTGGGTTTATATGCCTCCCTTTCCCCCCCCTCCCTCCCTCTCTCTAAACTGGACTTCCTTCCTTTCTTCTTTGAGTTGTTTTGCTTCTCTCCCAGAAGCTTCTTCGGCTCTGACTGGATGGGGGGGGGGATGGAAAGCAGGAAGCCCAGAGGCCTCCTGAAAAAGCCCCCTTGGGACACCCATGACCTGGAGAATCTTTATAGACTCTTCCTCTATTTTCCCCCCTTCCATTATTTCTTTATTCAATTTCTATGTCACCCCTCTCCATCCCTCCTTCTATCACCTCCCTCCTTCTGTTCTCCCTCTTCTTTCCTTTCTTCATTACTTCTGCATTCAATTCCTATTCCCCTCCTTTCTCTCTCTTCCTCTTTTCTCTCTCTCCCTCCCTCCCTCCCTCCTTCTAAACTGGACTTCCTTCCTTTCTTCTTTGAAGTTGTTTTGCTTCTCATCCCAGAAGCTTCTTCAGCTCTGACTGGTTGGGGGGGGGGATGGAAAGCAGGAAGCCCACTGGCCTCGTGAAAAAAGCCCCCTTGGGACACCCATGACCTGGAGAATCTTTATAGACTCTTTCCTTCTATTTTCCTTCTTTCCTCCCTTCCATTATTTCTTTATTCAATTTCTATGTCACCCCTCTCCATCCCTCCTTCTGTCACCTGCCTCCTTCTGTTCTTCCTCTTCTTTCCTTTCTTCATTACTTCTGCATTCAATTCCTATTTCCTATCTTCAACGGAGCTGAATTAATTCCTATTTAGCTGCCCAGAGTCCCTAGGGAGTGGGCGGCATACAAATTTTATTAAAGTTACAAAGAAGTTCCCTTCCTTTCTCTCTCTTCCTCTTTTCTCTCTTCCTCCCTCCCCCTCCATGCGGCTTCTGTTTATATGGCAACCCCTCTAATTAGTCCAGGTGGCAAAGAAACAGGTACGGCCAGAAAGCCACCAAGCTCAGGGAAGAACCCGAGATGAGAAAGCCCCTCATGTCTCCCCCAGCATCCTTCGCCCCCCCTCCCCCCATTCCCCTTGCTACAGGGCCACGACTTGAGCCAGAGCAGGGAGCCCCCTCCTGAGTGGCTGGCCATAGACCGGCCCTCCACCCTGTGCCCATGGCTATTGGGGAGGGCTCCCCCGCCACACCCTACCAGCGCCGGGGCTCTGCCCCCTCCGGAACTTGTACCAGGAAGCGTGGGCAGTACTTGACGAAGCCGATCTGCTGGAGCCACTTCTGCACCTCGGGGGTCTTCCAGTTGGGCACCGTGGGCAGGAGACGCCGGGGCACTTCCTCACCCATGGTGCACAGCGCCCGCTTGGCCAGCATGGAGGTGGTGCCGTTGGCCGAGTAGCAGACGATCCTTTTCAGGCTCTGGATGGCCCCGATCTCTGCAAAGATCTGGCAACAGGAGGGGCACCGTCAGCTCTCACAAGGCAGCCTGTGCCAGCTGCCCCAACCGGCACCCACCCTGCTGGGCTGGATCTCCGTGCTGGGGGCCGTGGCTGTTCCATCGCAAGGAAGATGGGTACCATGGCAGTGGAAGGGCGCTACGTTGGGGACGACAAGACCCGGCTGAGTCAGACGGGGGCTCCCACAGCTGGGCTCACCCCAGGATCTCCAAGCCAGAATCTTCGGGGCAGCCTCCTTAAAGGCATCAGAAGGATCGGTCCTCCCTGGGCCCCAGGTTTTGGAGCTGGTGGTGGGGAGGGGGCCAAAGAGGGGATCCGTTCTACTGGCACCGCAAGGGCTCCTGTGCCCCAGAGGCCTGGGTGTCCCTTGCAGAACTCTTTCGACCCAATCCCAGCACTGGGTGTGGGGAGGGGGGCAGTGGCTTCTCCTGCCCCAAGCCCTGGAGGGAAGCATGAGGCCCCCCAGCCCCACCCTGCTGACCTCGGTCTTCTTCTGCTGGCCTTTAATGGCGGCCTCCACGCAGAGGTAGAAGGCGGCGATGCACTGGGCCTCCAGGCGGGAGCTGTCCAGCAGGGGCACCAGATACTGAAGGTCATCTGCCGTCCGGCCCTGGCTGTTCTCGCTGCTGCCCAGCCAGCTGTGGGTGAAGCGGCCCGGGTCGAGGGTGGCGATGAAGGGCTCCACCAGGGCCAGCGTGCCCGAGTTCTCCACCTCCTTCTCGATCTCCTTGTTGGTGGCCAGCACGGCGATGGCCAGGCAGGCCTGGAACTGGACCAGGTCGTCCTCCTTGGAGAAGGCCAGCGGGAAGAGCCACTCCGAGGCCTTCTTCTCCACCATCCGCCGCTGGTTGGCCTGCCCGCCGTACATGGCACAGTTGGCCAAGGCGGCGGCGCAGTGCTGAAGCACCACGGGGTCATTCCAGCGGCACCAGAAGAGGATGGCGTCCAGGCCTCCGTTGGCGATCAGCTGGAAGCAGGTCTCCTCCGAGTGCTTGAACATGTGCTCCAGGATGCCCGAGGTGCTCCTGGCCAGGGGGAGGCTCTCCCGCTCCTTGGCCAGGTTCAGCACCACCCCCAGGCCGATCCGAGCCACCCGGTTCCTGCCAGGCAAGCAGAGGGCGGGTCATCCGCGGCATCAAAGCTGGGGCCGCAGGAAGCCACGGAAGGGGACAGGGAAGAGGGGCACCAGCCTGGAGCTCATGCAGCCCAGGGGGGTCCCCATCCGCCCCCCTGCAGGCCTTTGGCTCCACTTTCAAAAGTTTTGAGACCATACAAGGCAGCCGCATTCTCTCTGCCCCACTGCCTGGGGGGAGGAAAGGGTTCCCCAGATGTTGAGACTCTGGAGAAAGGGCAGAGAAGAGCAACCAAGAGGATTTTAGGAGCCTGGGAGGCCAAAACATAGGAAGAACGGTTGCAGGAACCGGGCCTGGCTAGTCTAGGGAAGGACCAGGGGAGACAGGAGAGCATCTTCCAATATTTGAGGGGCTGCCCCAGAGAGGAGGAAGAGGGTCAAGCTCTTCTCCAAAGCACCTGAAGGCAGGCCAAGAAATAATGGATGGAAACTAAACAAAGAGTGAAGCAACCTAGAACTAAGGAGGGATTTCCTGATAGGACAATGGGGGGAACGGCTGCCTCCAGAAGTTGCAAATGCTCCTGGACTGCCATTTGCCCTGACCTGCGCAGGAGGCTGTACTGGAAAGCCTCCAAGGTCCCTTCCAAGTCTATTATCCTGGTCTTCTCTTTCCCCAGCTAAGCTATGGGCCAGGTGGGCCAAGGGTGGGGCTGCCCAGTGGGGGTTCTTATTCGGTCCCTCCCTTCCTTGCGTTCTGCAGCAACTGCCTTCTCCAAGTCAGCAGCATAACAGCCCAGGAGGCATTTCTCTTCACCTTCAGCAACTTGAAGATGTCTGGACTTCACCTCCCAGAATTCCCCAGGCAACCTGATAGTTGGGGAATTCTGGGAGGTGAAGTCCACACATCTTCAAGCTGTTAAGGAAGAGAAAGGCTGGCCTGCTGGGTGGTTGAGTCGTTTGTGGCAACATAAGGATTCTCAGCTGATGACATATTTGGTTCCACCCCAAAACCGTGTTCGACTAAAGGGCGCTCGACGAAACCGCGTAGCTGACGTCATCACAGCGCGACAACAGCACGGAGAAAAAAGCACGCTGTAAACACTAAACCTAAAATTAACCTCTAAACCTAATCCTTAACCTAACCCTTAACTTAACCCTAAACCTAACCCTTACCTTAACTTGAATCGGCTTGCTTTCAAAGCGCTATTTAAAGCGCCCTTCTTTTCCGCGCTCGCTGTTGTCGCCCTGCTGATGATGTCAGCAACGCGGTTTAATCGGGCGCGCTTTAGTCGAGCGCAGTTTTGTCATGCCACGGACATATTTAACTCCGACCCCCCTCTCTGCCTGCTCTTCTCCTGCATCTCCTTCCCAAGCAGCCACCGGCAGTTTGCCATCAATGCTCGCACACCATTAGTTCCCGAATCTGTGCCCCCAGCTTGGGCAGCTGCCCAGATGTGAGGCCTGCAACCCTCAGAATCCCCTCCTCCCATGGACTCAGAGTGTGGGGAAATTACTCTGGCTCTCCCCTTCTTATCATGACATCCCCACTCCCAGGCCCATCCTCCTTTTGCCCAGCGGGGTCACCTGAAGGGTCCCCCTGCCCCCACTGGAGAAGGCTGGGAGGATGCCAGAAACAAGGAGGAGCCCAGCTGTCTCTCCGAATGAGTCACAGCTCTGCCCCCTCTTTTTATTCAGCCCCCTGAGAGGCGTGAGGGGATCTTAGGCTGGCTGGACATAAGAAATAACAGAATAACGGAGTTGCAGGGGATTCCAGTCCAACCGCTCAAGCAGGAGACTCTGGTCCAGACCATCCTGGCAAAATAGTTCCCCAGTCTCTTCTTTAAAACCTCCAGTGATGGAGCAGCCCCAACTTCTGGTAGCAAGTTGTTCCATTGGTCAATTGGCAGGAAATTCGTACTCGCTTCCAGCTTTCTTCTCTCCTTGGTTAGTTTCCATCCTTTGCTTCTTGTCCTGCGTTCTGGTGCTTTGGAGAACAGACAGAGACCCCTCCCCCCGTCCGTCCCCCTTCAGTCGCCCAATCCTCTTAGTTACACTTCTGGGCACTTGCGCAGAGAGAAGCAGAAGCTTCCCGCATCCATAGACAGCCAGCAAATCTCCCCTTCTGGGAAGAAACGCCCCTTCCTCCATCTGCTCCGGGAAAGAGGCAGAAGGCAGCCCTTACACAGAGGGGGCCCGGCAGGACCTCTCCCCCTAGCTGCCATCCAGCTGAAGGGCCCCCGTCCCTCCGAAAGGGCCCCGGGGAGAGCGTGAGCCTCGGCGGGTGTGCGTGCGTGTGCTGGGCTCCTCTTCAGGGTCCCTCCAGGCGTCCCCCCTCCAGCCCCCTCCCCCCCGAGGGCTCGCGGGCGCTCACCTGTTCTCGGCCACCAGGACCTGCTCCAGCAGTTGCGCCGCGCAATTCCGGCTCTCGGGCTCTGCGCCGCGCAGCAGGTCGAGCAGGAGGTCGAGGCCGCCCTCCAGGCGCAGCGCGTCGCAGAGCCCCTTGGCCACCTGGCGCCCCACGGCCGGCAGCCCCCAGGCCTCCTCCACCAGCGCCAGCACGGCGCCCAGCCGCGCCTGCAGGTCCCCCGCTCCCGCCGCCTGCTTGGCCGCCGAGACGGCCTGGTGCAGCTCGGGCAGGCTCCGCTCCAGGGCCGCCTGGATGGCCGCGCCCTGCCCGGGCGGGAGGTCGTCGCCGTCCAGCCCCTCCGCCCACCAGCCCGCCGCGGCCCCCGGCTCGGGCATGGCCAGGCGGCACAGCTGGTAGGCCGACAGCAGCAGGCTCAGCACCATGGGCAGCGGGGGCTTCGCGCCAGCGAGGGGCAGCAGCGACGGCGGGGGCTCCGGGCTGGCAGGGATGCCGGGAGCGCAGCCGGGCTTCGGGCGCCGGGCTCTGCCTGCCTTCGGCTGGGGCTGCGGAGGATGCTCGGCGGGTCCGCGATGCCATCCCGCCGCCGCCGCCGCCTTGCAGCCCGCCCATGACGTCAACCACCGCCCTTCCCCGCGCGCGCTCGCTGGCGAGAGCGCGCCGCAGTCCCGCCCCGGTCGTTAGCCCCGGACCCTCGGCTGGGAAGGAGCTCGCGCGGAATAAAGGCAGAGGGAGCCCCCCCTCCCCGTCCCCTTCGCTCCGCAGACCCTCCGGCGGCTGATGGGGCAAGGAGGCCGGGCGCCCCCATCCCTCCTCCGTCCCCTCGCCCTTCCCCAGCGGAGCCCAGCGCGGAGGAGCATCTCGATTTGGTTCGTTTTATTCGCCCATTCATTTTTTATATTGATTTATCCCGAGGCGACTCTGAATGGCTTACAATGTCCTGAACAGATTTAACTATTATAAATGTAACGCATTAAAATTGCAAAAGCTTAAGACTGAACTGAAAATGGGGGAGGGTCCTTGGTGCTCCCTGGTTTTCTGGAGGAGGAGGGGGAGGGGGAGGAAGACTGTGAGGACCTTGGTGCTCTCTGAGCTTGGTGGCTTTCTTGCAGGTGTTTCATGACCCAACTAAGTAACATCATCAGTGCTAGAAGGAAGGGGGGTTTGTGGAGGAGGAGGAGGAGGAAGAGGAAGGGGAGAAAGGAAAGGGAGGAAGAGGAAGGAGGACTGTGGGGTCCTTTGTGCTCTCTGAGCTTGGTGGCTTTCTTGCAGGCGTTTCATGACCCAACTATTTTTGGGTCCTTAAAAGAGCCACGGTGGCGCAGTGGTTAAATGCAGCACTGCAGGCTACTGCTAGATCAGCAGGTCAGCGGTTCAAATCTCACCGGCTCAGGGTTGACTCAGCCTTCCATCCTTCCGAGGTGGGTAAAATGAGGACCCAGATTGTTGGGGGCAATATGCTGACTCTCTGTAAACCGCTTAGAGAGGCCTGAAAGGCCTATGAAGCGGTATATAAGTCTACTGCTATTGCTATTGCTATTGCTATTTTTTAAATTATTTTAATTTTATCAATTTCATATATACATACACAATTATAAGATCTCATAACTGTTATTAATAATATGTATTTATAACAATTTTTCCCTACTGTTGACAATATACTTGAAGATTGCTTTCTTACCATCCCATAACTCCATCTTATCTTACAACATTCCTACTTCTTCTTCCCTCCCTCCCTCTTTCCTTCCCTCGTTTCTACTCTCCCACTCCCCTTCCTTCCCTCCCTCCTTCCCCTTCCCTCCTTCTCTCCTTCCCTCCTTTCTTTTCTCCTTCTCTCCTTCCTTTCCCCCTTCCTTTCCTCCTTCCTTCCCCCCTTCCTTCTCTCCTACATTCCCTCCTTCCTTCCTTCCCTCCTTTCTTCTCTCCTTCTCTCCTCCCTTCCCTCCTTCCTTCCCCTTTCTTCTCTCCTTCCTTCCCTCCCTCCTTTCTACCCCCCTTTCTTCTCTTTCTTCTCTCCTTCCTTCCTTCCTCCTCTCCTTTCCCTTCTCTCCTTCCCCTTCCTCCCCTTTACCCTTCCCCTCTTCTTCCCATTCCTCCCCTCTTTCCTACTCTTACATTCCCTCCCATTCTTCCTCTGCCTTTCCCTCTCTCCTATTCCTCTCCTTTCTCCTCTCCTTCCTATCTTTCCTTCTACTCCCCCCTCCATCCACTCTATCCGTTGTTGTGTTTACATATTCTCCTCTTCAGGGGGTGACCTGTCATGACCCAACTAGGGAACGTCATCAGTGCTAGAAGGGAGGGGGCTTTGCCTCTCCTAGCGGTGATGATGAGGTTCCCTAGCTGGGTCATAAAACGCCTGCAAGGAAACCACCAAGCTCAGAGGACGCCCAGGACCCTTCGGTTCAACCCGGAGCTGCAGAGATTCTCCTGGTTTGGACTTCTAGGTGGCTGAGGACCCCGACTGCAGGGTCCAAAATATTGGCCGCTCAGGGTTGAACTGTGGGGTCCTCGGGGGTCTCTTGAGGTACAGGCAGTCCTTGACTTACGACAGTTTGCATAGTGACTGTTTGAAGTGGCGTCACTGAAAAAAGCAACTTGCAGCCGGTTTCCTCCTGGCTGTGGTCATGTGACCAATATCTGGGTGCCTGGCAACTGCTTCGTATTTGTGACGGTCGCATGTCCCAGAGTCACGGGATCCCCTTTCTTGGCCTCACAAACAATTGCTACGATTCCCTTCACGAGCGCGGCACAAAAGGTTGCAAAATGGGACAAAGCTCACTTAACGAAAGTCTCACCGAGCAACCAAAATTTTGGGCTCAATTGTGGTCGTAAGTCGAGGACTGTCTGTAGGTGGCAGATAAGGGTTAACCGAACTTGGGTCCCTTGGGGGGGGGGGCAAGAGGGATGGTATGCTCGACTCTTCCCTTCCCCCGCCTCAGCTTGCTCATCTCCCCCCCCCTTGGTGGATCGGCAGAGCGGGGTGGGGGGCTCTCGGTCCTGGTCCTGGGAGCAGCCTCCCTCCCCCTGGAGCTACGGAGGCCCTGACTGAGCCCTGGTGGGTGCTTTCCCCAGGCATAGGGGCAGCCTGATCACTGGCTGATCAGGCCAGTGGAGGGGGGGCAGGGGGGGGACGGAGGTTTCTCCAGGGGGCTCACTCGGGTTCTGCTTTGCTTTCTAAGGGGCTGGTGGGATGCAGGGTGGGCTCCCATAGCAGAAGAAGAGAAGGGCGGATCACCTCCCTCTGGCCTGCAAGAGGCCCCCAGGGGAGGGGAGCCAGGTGAGACCACCCCAGGACCCCCACACCCGCAGAGGGTCAGCTTGGTCAGTACTAAGGGGGGGGAGGCCTCCAAGGAACAACCTCAAGGCTGTTGGCTCCACTGGGGAATTAGGGCAACGGAGGACAAATGGCTGGTCCATTTACTCCCAGGGCAACCGAGGCAGGAATGTGATTGGTTGACCCAGATTTTTTCTCCTTCTCCAAATGAACCCCCTGCCCAGAGATGGGTTGCTCCCAGTTTGGCCGAACCAATAGTGGCAATCTGGCCTTGGTCACAGAACCGGCAGTGACCCAGGCTGGCCACCCCCGCCCCCCTTGAACCTCTTTTCCAGTCTCCGTTGCTGGTATTTTGTTTATTAGCTTTTAATGGTCTTCACACATGCGCACAACCATTAACAAAACACACACACACACACACAAGCCAACTGGTACCGGTTCGCATAGGAACCCCCCTCCGCCCCCCCCTCGTTATATATTAAACCAATTCAAAGAAGGCCTCCCCCCCCTCCGCCCCCAGACTGTGAAAGGGCCAGACTGTCTGGATGCAAACGAAGAGGGAGAGAAAACAAACACAGAGGAGGAGGAGGAGGAGGAGGAGGAGGAGGAGGAGGAGGAGGAGGAGGAGGAGGAGGAGGAGGAGGAGGAGAAGAAGAAGAAGAAGAAGAAGGATGAAAGAAGAAAGAAGAAAGAAGAAAGAAGAAAGAAGAAAGAAGAAAGAAGAAGAAGAAGAAGAAGAAGAAGAAGAAGAAGAAGAAGAAGAAGAAGAAGAAGAAGAAGAAGAAGAAGAAGAAGAAGAAGAAGAAGAAGGCGACTGTTGGGAGCCCACAGCCAAGACGGACACCGGGCGTATTAATATTCTGTAGCGCAGGGATGAGTCACCGCGGCCACTTTACAACCGGTGGACGTCAATTCCCAGAATTCCTGAGCCAGCTGGGAGTGTTGGAATGAGTCTGCCAGAATCAGACCTGAATGGAGTTTGGAGTTTATTCAATTTGTAGGCCGCCCTATTCCCCGAAGGGACTCAGGGCGGCTGAACAAAAGCCAAGGGAGGGGAAATTACAAAAAGTAAGACAAAGACAATCAGACAATACGAACAATTTAAAAGCACAACAGACACAGCAAATTCGAGTAGGGGGGGGGGAACTCAACTCCAGGCTTGCTGGGACAGCCAGGTCTTCACGGCCATCCGGAAGGCCCGAAGGGTGGAGAGGGTCCGAATCTCCATGGGGAGCTCGTTCCAAAGGGCTGGAATGGAGAGAAGCCAGAATAGCAGTAACAGGTAGTCCTCGTCTTACGGCCACGATTGAGCCCAAAATTGCCTTTATACTGAGCAGTTTGCTGACGGAAAACCTGTTGCATAAAAGTTGCAGAGTTCAAAGGGGATTTTCAGGGACCAAGACTGGAGGGCCCCAAAACATTCTACCTCTGAGGACACCCCCGTTTTCTTTCTCTTGAAAGCCACTGCAGAGACCTTCCAGCACCTGACTCTGATGCTGCTCTAAGATTCTGCCTTTTGAGAATAGAAATAGAATCTGGAAGGGACCCTGGAGGTCTTCTAGTCCAACCCCCTGCTCAGGCAGGAAACCCTATGCCATTTCAGACAAACGCCTGTCCAGCCTCTTCTTAAAAGCTTCCAGTGTGGGAGCGCCCACAACTTCTGGAGGCAACTTCTGTTCCACTGGTTAATTGTCCTGCTAGGAAGTTTCTCCTTAATTCCATGTTCCTTCTCTCCTTGATTAGTTTCCAACCATTGTTTCTTTATCTTTTACTTTTTATTGCATTATAGTCATGCAAAATTGAATCTAACAAAATATATAGGCTATAAGACGGATGCATAAAAATCAACGTATGAATTAAACCTCTGTACTAGTTGCAAACATGCAGACAATAACAACACCATATATTGCCTAAAATTAGCCCTCCTGAGTTAAGGTTGTTTTAAATTGTTGTCCCCAAAACTGGGGTCTTGCTTGGTGTCGAAGCCGATAAGTCACCGGACACAAGGAGTGACACAGAATTATACTTTTATTTTGGCACCAAGATAGAAGGACCCCCGTTTGAAAAGCCAAGATTAGGATCTTACAGCAGTTTTTATAGTCCGGGGATGGTTGCATTCAGCCCTTTGCCCTTCCCCTAATAATGCATGCATAACAGATAATATTGACTGGTTATTTGGATTTCAGCCCCCCTAAACCCTTATGACATTAAATATCTAAATGTCAGGTCGCCTGTTTTTCAGCCCATGTGACGGATACCTTGCAAAGTGTGTCAGCTATGAGGGTTTTGGGGGTTTTCTTGTAAGCAAGCTATTCTTGTTCCTAACATCCTGGCTGGTGGTTTTAAGGGGCTAACCTCTGTCTCGCTGTTACTATTGCAGAGCAGAATAAAAGAACAGTTTTTTTTCAGAGGCAGCTCCCCCACGACCCCCCCTCCTTCCGCAGAGAACAGTAAAAGCAGTTTAAAACTTTCGTCTGAGGCAGCAACCCCCCCCCTGCTCCCCCCTTCTTCAGTGAGGGAGACAGGAAAGGAGCAAAGCTCTTAATTGCCAAGGCAAAGAAATGAAGACAAGAGAAAAAGTTTCATCAGCATTCATATTCCTCCCTCTCCTCTCCATCCCATCCACACCTGGGTCCTATCTCCACATGTGGCCCTTCCTCTGCTCCCCAGGGCCCCCTCATCTGGACATACACTCCATCATCTGATCCTTCAAAATGATTCCCCTTAATTAGCAGGGGGGACCAACCGTCTTCTTTATTTCTTCACTGATGAAATGTATTTACCGCTCATCTCGTATCCAACGTCCCCTTTAAGAGAAAATTCTCTGGAGAGGTTTTGAAAAAAGGCTTGTTTAAAATGTGACCCCTTTGGGCTCAGAGCCCTCCGTCCATTTTCAAAACAGGCCAGGAGGGGCACCTGGCCTTCATTTCCATGACAGACATGGGGGCCGGTTCACTCAACGCCCCCAGAGACTAGTGAGAATCTGTGGGGAGGGGGGCTTGGAGGGGAGTGGGGGGACGACACATCTTCAAAGCAGGAGCTTCACAAGGCAGCCGGCCCCTGTTAATGAATAATGGAGCTGCTCTGGTCCAGGAATGGCCCAGGGAGCAAATTCCATGGGGCACTGTTTGCACATTGGGGGGCGGGGGGGGGAGAGGCCATCAGCACCGAAAGTGAATGAATGCTGCACAGCCTTTCACTGCTCCCACCAGGGAAGCCCCTCCCCCTGTTTGTGCCCCCCTCTTCGGGATGGGGGCTCACTTCAGCTCCCCTTTGTCTGTGTGCCTCTCTGAAGGGTGAGCTTCACGGCCTTTCGCTCATTCTCCATGTCTGAAAAACTTCCTGAAAAATAAGAAGACGAGGCTAAAACACATGAAGAACCATTGCAGGAATTAGTTGAATGGAAACAAGGACTAGCCGTGACTTGACTGTGTCTTCCAAAATTGAATATCTATTCAAGATTTGAATGGATTTGACCCCCAATGCAAGGAAGGGGGGGTCCCCTCCCCCACATCCCCCGAGACAAAAGCTGCGGATGCGCTGAGCGTCTCTCTGCCAGGCGGGGTGCCCAGCGATGCTGCCGGCTGTGCCAAGAAAGGAGGCCCCTGTTTCCCAGGCTCAGGGATGGGGGTGCAACGGCAGACCACAATCTCACCCCAACTTCTAATGCCTGCAGAAAACCAGCACTGCAGGGCTCCCCCCCCCCCAAATTCCCTGCTGACTCTTGATCCTTTCAAAGCCTTCAAAGGGAGGGCAGAGATGCCAGGAGGGGGAGGGCAGGGAGCCAAAGACCTTCTGCCAATGACCAACTGTGTTTGCTCCCTCCAAGCGGGGAGGGGCCCAGCTGAACAAACAAGGGCTGTTTAGTGTCGGGGAGGCCGGGCAGGACAGGCAGAAGGCGAGGGGCCGGCTGCTGGCCACCATGGACCTCCTGTGCCTGGCGCTGCTGCTGGGCTGCCTCTGTGGGTCCTTCGCAGCTGAAGGTGAGTCCCAGGCTGCCCCCTTCCCCAGCCCCCCCACCCTCACCCCGTCTGGGCACCCCTTGAGCCTCCGTGGAATTCAGGAGGACGAGAAGCAGGAGCCCCCTCTGTCCGCAACCCACCTGGGGAAGAAAAACTGCCCAGCATTTTGGATCATGGAACTAGGGGAGGTTTGGAAGGGACCCTGGAGGTCTTCTAGTCCAACCCCATGCCTGTCACACCGTCTTGGGCAAATGAGGGTTTCTTGTAAACCTCCATCAACGGAGCAGCCTTCCCAAAACTTGGTTTTTGGTTCCAAAGGGACATTTTACTAGAGGCGGGAAAGGCCCCGAGCTCGGCTTTTATTCATTTGTTGTGAAATTTCTTTGCCTGTTATGACTCTGGGTGGCTTAGAACAGTGTTTCTCAACCTTGGCAACTTGAAGATGTCCGGACTTCAACTCCCAGAATTCCCCAGCAGTGGTTAGGACAGTGTTTCTCAACCTTGTCAACTTGAAGATGTCCGGACTTCAACTCCCAGAATTCCCCAGCCAGCGAATGCTGGCTGGGGAATTCTGGGAGTTGAAGTCCGGATATCTTCAAGTTGCCAAGGTTGAGAAACACTGGCTTAGAAACTAAGTGGTTGGCTCTGAGATTTTAATAGAACAACAGAGGGGGAAGGGGTCTTGGAGGTCTTCTAGTCCAACCCTCTGCCTGTGGATGGAGATTCCACACTGCTCCAGACTTTCTTTTGGGGGGGGGGGGCTTGATACATGTGGTCAGAAAGAGAACTGAATAAACGAATTGGAAGGGGCCTTGGAGGTCTTCTAGTCCAACCCCCTGCTTCAGCAGAAGATCTTACACCTGAGGGGTCCAACCATGGGGACTTTAAGACTTGTGGACTTCAACTCCCAGAATTCCCATGGTTAGATGGACATCCTTATCCTGTTCCGGACAAATGGCTGCCTAGTCTCTTCTGGAAGAGCCCCCGTGATGGAGAGCACGCACAACCTCTGGAGACAAGTCCTTCCACTGGTTCTCACTGTCAGGAAATGTGAAGGACCTGATGGATCCCTGGGGTCACCACCAGCCCCACAATGGCCAAACGGCACTTCCGTGCTCAGAGACAGCGTTGCTGGACCCCAAGGGTTAAGGGTGGGGCTGGAGAGGAAGGCAGATCAGAGAGGGGGGGGGAATGTCCAGGGGGAGCTGCTCCCACTGCAGCTGGGTCAGAACATGGGCAGGGTCCTACTGGATTAGACCGCTGTCCCTTCTTGTCCAGCTGGCTCTTCTCTGGGTGGCCAACCAACTCCCAACTGGGGTTCTCCCGGCAGAGGGGCTTCCAGGGCAGCCCCACTGCCAGCAAGGGAGCTTTAGGGGAACCCCTACATTCTGCCGGGCAGTTGTGTCCATCCCCAAGAGACAGGAGGCAGGTTCAGGGGGCTTCCAAAATTTGGAGACCCATCCCACGAAATAGGAGCGGCGCAGTAGCTCAGCGGTTAAGGCACTGGGATCGTTGGATGCAAAGCCCAGGTTCGAGACCGGGCGCCACGCGACGGGCGAGCTCCCATCCTGGCCTCAGCTCCTGCCAACCTAGCACTTTGAAAGCAGGGAAACGCTAGTAGATAAATAGGTACCCCTTTGGTGGGAAGGTAACAGCCCTCCGTGACGTTGCGCCGGCCACGCGGCGGAGGAGACGTCTTGGGACAGGGCTGGTTTAATGGCCTTGGAAGGGAGTTGTGGTTCGTAACGACGAGTTGGGTATAATCCACCGGCAGCCCCTTCCCCACAAATGCCCACGGCTGCTGCGGCCGCCTCTCCCTCTGCCCCCCAGAGTCCTGCGAGGGCCGCTGTGACAAGGGCTTCGACAGCCAGAAGAAGTGCCAGTGCGATGACCTTTGCCTGTATTACCAGAGCTGCTGCATCGACTATGCCAGCGTCTGCAAAGTCAAAGGTGAAGGACCTGATGAAGGACAGGCAGGGGGCACCCATCGCCAACCGGGGTGGGCAGACCTGAGATTAAGGAAGTGGGGGGAGGGAGCTGGGATCCACAGGGCTGGGGGGGGGGCTGGGAGTGGGCTGCTTCAAGCCCTTCCCTTGGCTGCCAACCGGGCAGTGCCAGGGCCCCTTCCTCCCCCCGTGTCCTGGCTTAGGCAACCGGCCCCACTTCTCCCCCCAAACAAGGCCCCTTCCTCTGCAAAAGGCAGCTGGTGATGAGGAGAGGATGGGAGGTGCCAGTTCTTTGGCTTCCATCTGGGCACAGTCCCAGCTCTGCCATGGACCCGCAGTGTCCCCCTTAGCTCGCCCCACTCCTTTGCCCTAGACCAACCCAATCCTGGCCCCTTTAAGACTTGTGGACTTCAACTCCCAGAATCCCCCAGCCATTGGCTTCCTCATTTCCTGAGGCTGCCCCTTCGCTCTGATGATCTTCTACTGTTATTTCTTGCCCCGCCCTCTGGTGTCCCTAGAGCAGTGTTTCTCAACCTTGGCGACTTTAAGTCCTGTGGACTTCAACTCCCAGAATCCCCCAGCCAGCAGAGCTGGCTGGGGAATTCTGGGAGTTGAAGTCCACAGGACTTAAAGTCGCCAAGGTTGAGAAACACTGCCCTAGAGAATAGCTCGACACCCCCCAATTCTCTGTGGCGAGTGCTGGAAGGCCGCTGCTGTGCCCCCTCCCTAATCCTTGCTTCTGGCGCCCCTCCCCCTTTACAGTGACCCGTGGGGACGTCTTTCTCCAGCCAGAGGACGACTACCAGGATTACTACGACTTGCCCAACGCCACGGACCCAGTGCCCACCCTCTCCCACACAGAGGCCACCGAGAACCCTGTGGAGGGGCAGCCCACCGCAGATTATAATGCCTGGACAGAAGATGAGGAGTGGTTTGTGGGCCCCACGGAGGAGGCCACGGCCCTGCCAGGGGAGGAAGAGGAGGAGGAGGAGACCCTGTGTAGCGGGAAGCCCTTCGACGCCTTCACCAGCCTGAAGAACGGCTCCATCTTCGCTTTCCGAGGTTGACAGCCCAGCTGGAGGGGCCACACCAAAGCCCCCTCCCCTGGCTGGCTCCCCCCCCCTGCCCAGCCTTCACTCTTCTAGCACCCTGGAAGGGGGAGCGGCAGCCTCTGTTTGGGGGGAGCACTCTGTATTGTTGCCCCCCACCCCCTGGAGGGAGGGGGGGTCCCAAAGCCCTTGCTCCTCCCATGAGCCCCAGGCCAAAGGGTGGAGCCCCCCCCCCGCAAGCCCCCCCTCCCCCAGCCTTATCCTTCACTGCTCTGCACTTACCTCCAGCGCCTGGGGGGGAGGAGGGGGGCAGGAGACGCACCAGGGTGGGGTCCTGGGGTCCGGGATCTAAAAGGCAGGGGAGGGGAGAGAGTGGGGGGGGTCCCAAAGCCCTTGCTCCTCCCATGAGCCCCGGGCCAAAGGGTGGAGCCCCCCCCACAAGCCCCCCTCCCCAGCCTTATCCTTCACTGCTCCGCACTTACCTCCAGCGCCTGTGGGGGAGGAGGGCAGGAGATGCACCAGGGTGGGGCCCGTGGGGTCCGGGATCTAAAAGGCGGGGGAGGGGAGAGTGGGGGGGGGTCCCGAAAGCCGCTTCACCTGCGTCCCCTCTGGGCAGGCAAGTACCTGTACGAGCTGGACGAGAAGAGCGCCCGGCCGGGCTACCCCAAGCTGATCCGGGACGTCTGGGGCATCGACGGCCCCATCGACGCCGCCTTCACCCGCGTCAACTGCCAGGGCAAGAGTTACCTCTTCCAGGTAGGGGGGGCAGGCGGGGCGGGGGGGGCGGGAGGGGCCCCGGGGCTCCTGGGTGCAGCCGCCCCACCGCTCTCCGCCCTCCGCCCCGCAGGGCAGCCGCTACTGGCGCTTCGACGAGGGCCGCCTGGAGGCCGATTTCCCCCGCAACATCTCCGAGGGCTTCGACGGCATCCCCGACCACCTGGACGCCGCCCTCGCCCTGCCCGCCCAGGACTACCTGGCCAGCGAGCGCGTCTACTTCTTCAAAGGTGCCCGGGGCGGGGGGGGGCTCCCGGGCCGAGCGAAGGGCCGCCGCTCCCCCTGTCGCCCGGGAGGGGCCGGTCTGACGGCGTGCGGGGGGCTCTCGTGGCAGGGAGCCGCTACTGGTCCTACGACTTCGCCCACCAGCCCAGCCGCGCCGAGTGCGAGCAGACGAGCCCCTCGCTGGTCTTCGGCCACTACGCGGGGCTGAAGCAGGACAGCTGGGAGGAGGTCTTCCGCCTGCTCTTCGGGGGCGGCCGCCCAGGTCAGTGGGGGGGGAGAGGGGGAGGGAGGGGGGGGCTGGGCTTTTCCCCTCCGGCGGCGATGCTCACCAATCCCCCCCCCCTTCCGCCCGCCCGCAGGTGAGGCCAGCCGAGCGCGCTTGACCGGGCGCGACTGGCGCGGGCTGCCCTCCCGGCTGGACGCTGCCATGCTGGGCAGGATCTACGTGGCGCAGAGCCCCTCCGGCCCGGCCCCCCGCCGCAGGGCCTCCCGCCGCCGCCACCGCAAGAAGTACCAGCGGCGGCAGCGCTGGGGACGCTGGGACGCTTTCTGGGAGCCGCTGGGCGGCATCAGCTCCGAGTCCTCGGACAGCGACTGGCTGCTCCCCCCCTGCCAGCCCGCCCAGAGCGCCTACTTCTTCGTGGACGGTGAGCCCCCCCCCCTTAAAAGCTCCCTTGGATTCTCCTACGGAACTCCTGGCCATAAGAGGCCGGGAGGATGGACTACAAGGCCCATTACTCTCCCCTGCATTGCAACAGGGGTGCTGGCGGGACTTAAGAGGGGAGGGGGTCCATGTTCCCAGAAGCGGCTGCCCCCCTGTGGGTACAATTTCAGGATCTGTCGACTTCAACTCCCCAAATCCCTCCCCCCCCCCCCCCACAGCTTCAGGGAAACCGGCTGAGGAATTCTGGGAGCTGAAGTTCCGGGTGGGAAAGCTGCCCTAATCCCCTCCCCCCCCCCCCCCGTTAAGGCGAAGGGCATCTGCCCAGGACTGTGGCCAGAGGGGGGCTGACCACCCTTGACCTTTCTCTTCCAGACAAGTACTACCGGGTCAACCTGCACACGCAGCGGGTGGACTGGGCCTACCCCAGGTACCCCCGCCCCATCGCCAAATACTGGCTGGGCTGCCCCTCCGAGGACCTGCTCTGAGCTCGGCCAAGGAGCCCCCCTGGACTTGCTGACCAGCCCAATAAAGCCTCCCTCCTTCCCACCCACCCACCCGGCCTCTGTCTCCTTGGGCAAGGGGGGTCCTGGAGCCCCTTCAGGAATGGGGGGGAGGGGGGCTTGCCCCAGAGCCTTGCAGGGGGAGCTTACACCCTCACACCCTCCCCTCCTCCTTTCCTCTTTGGAGGAGTTGCTAAAAGTTGTGCAGACCTTCCTAGGCTCTCCAGGCTGTGTGTGTGTGTGTGTGTGTGTGTGTGTTTGTGTGTCCAGAGAGGGAAAGCGGGGGGGGGGGGGACTTCAGGCCAGTCCTTTCCTCTCAGCTCAGCCCCCCTCAGAGTGGTTGTTGGGGGGGGGGCGGATAGGAAGGAGATATTGACCAACTAATAAAGAGAAGATAAAAATCAATTAGTGTTACCTTCCCTCCCCACTTCAGGGGGCCTGGTTTGCCCCTGCAGAACAGTCTAGCTGGAGGGGCTGGTTGAGAGACTGGGGAGGGGGGAGGCCCAGGCAGGGGAGAAGCACCAGCAGGGGAGGGCAGTGCCACGCCTGGCAGAGAGGTGGGCAGGGGGGAGAGCTGGGAGGGGACAACCGTACCAGGTGGCGCTGGAAGCAGGTAGGAGAAAGAGGGGGAGCAGGGCCACCCCCACCTGTTCCCAGGCAGCCGGTGGGTCGCAGGGATCAAGGAGCCCCTCACCCACCAACACCAACGCACACAAATGGGGGGCAGCCCCCCCTCTCCCTTAGGGGGCGCTTAGAGGAGCTGACACAACAGTTTTGCCACTTTTTATTGCACACAACAAAGATCCAGTGTCATCACAGGGCAACAGGACTTGGTAGCTGGAGCACAAAGTTATGGGGAGACACCCCCCCCCAGCTGAGCAGGCAAGGCCCTTCCCACCCCCCCAGAAGTCCCACAAAGGGGGCCGAGCAGGGGCTCCCTCCCTCTGGCGATCGATGGGGCCAGCAACCCCAAGGGGGGAAGCGGCTTTTCTGCCCCACCTGCCCCCCCCTAGGCGGCTGTGGGGAGGAGGCCGCTGGGCGCAGGCGTGGATGGGGGCCCACCTGGCGAAGCAACAGGGCTGGGGAAGGCAGAGCTCTGCCCCTCCTTCCTCGTGAGCGGCCCCTCGGGGATCTGTGGAAGGTGGGGGTTCCGGATGCCACCTCCCTGGGCTGAGGAGCCACGGAGGAGCCACGGGGACCGTCTGCAGGGCCTTCTGGGAGCCCAGCCCGGGCCTACAGCTGCCCCAGCTCCCCTTCCATGGCCCGCACCATCACGTACAGCTCCGCCAGGCCCACCACGGAGGCCGCGATCACGGCTGCAATCACCCGCTGGAAGGAAAAACGGGGGAGGGGGGGAGATCAGTTCTGCCTCTCCAAGGGGATCCCAAGCAGCCGCCCTCCCCCCAAGGCCTCCCGTGGCCCCTCCAGCCACCCCGGAGTTACTCACCGCCGCCGCCTCGGTGAAGAAGTACTGGCTGCCCAGGAAGGCGCAGGCAAAGGTGGCCCCCACCGTCACGAGGAAGTTGATGAGGGTGACGGTCACGGCTTTGGCTGACCTGACTGGGGGAGAGGAGGAGGAGAAGCGGCTGTGCCAGTGGCCGGCCAGGGACTGAAAGAGCCTCACCCTGTTTCCGGGGGGGGGGGGGGGAGAGGGAAGCACCCGCAGGGCCCCCTCCCCCGAGGATGCTGAACTACAACCCCCAGCATCCCTGCCCTGCGCAAAGGATGCTGGGACCTGCAGTTCAGCCCCAGAGCTCAATCCCTGCACTGCACGGGTCCCCCCACCCCTTTTGGCCCCCTTGACGCCCCCGACTCCTGATCCTGAGAGGCATCTCACTGGGGCTCACAGATCCCCACCCCCAAAAATAATGTTGCTTTAAGGCAGTGTTTCTCAACCTTGGCAACTTGAAGGTGTCCGGACTTCAACTCCCAGAATTCCCCAGCAGTGGTTAGGACAGTGTTTCTCAACCTTGTCAACTTGAAGATGTCCGGACTTCAACTCCCAGAATTCCCCAGCAGTGGTTAGGACAGTGTTTCTCAACCTTGTCAACTTGAAGATGTCCGGACTTCAACTCCCAGAATTCCCCAGCAGTGGTTAGGACAGTGTTTCTCAACCTTGTCAACTTGAAGATGTCCGGACTTCAACTCCCAGAATTCCCCAGCAGTGGTTAGGACAGTGTTTCTCAACCTTGTCAACTTGAAGATGTCCGGACTTCAACTCCCAGAGTTCCCCAGCCAGCATTCGCTGGCTGGGGAATTCTGGGAGTTGAAGTCCGGACATCTTCAAGTTGACAAGGTTGAGAAACACTGCTTTAAGGGCTCCAAGAGTTCTGAGGGGTATTTATGTTTTTCGTAACATTTATGAGCCTCTTGTGTTATCGGAGGCCACTCTGGGCTTCCAACCTTGAAAAAGACGGAAAAAAACCTAGACCCAAATGCTGAGCCCCCATTAAAAGATGGGCAGGGAGGGAGCAGGATGAGGTGGGACTGTTAATCTATCCCCCACACCCCCCCGCCCCAGGCCAAGTGGCAGAGCTGGGTTCTTAAGCTGGGAGGTGAGGGGGGGGCAACCCCACTCCATGGGGGCTGGGGCCAGAGATGTTCCAGGGGGTCAGGTAGTTCCTCAAGGGATGCCATCTGCCATCCACCTTCACCCACCCCCACCTAAACGCCCGTCGGCCTTCGGAGCAGCGACTCACCTTGCCTGCCGAGATCAGCCAGGGTGCCATGGTGGTTCGGCTCCTTGGAGGGGGAAGAGAAGACCCTGTCACTTCTCAACCCAGGGCCAGCGCCTCCCCCCCCCCCCCGGTCAGCTGGCCAAGAACCAGCGCTCAGCCTGAAGGAGGCCCCGGCCTACGCAGCGCCTCAGCTGCCTCGGCCCCTGCACAGGCCGGCCTCGGCTCCAGGGGATCTGGTGCTGCAGGCACATTGGGGTGTGTGTGTGCATGTGTGCGTGCAGAGCAGAAGCCCCTCTCTGGAGCATCAGCACAGGGAGACCCCCGGGGACTGCACGCAACGCTCTGAGGCTCAGCCACTGGCTCCAGCCCTTCTCCAGCCACTGGAGTCCCTCAAGCGGACCCAGGTGACCTGGGGCCACCCTCCCTGCATCTCAGGAGGCAAAGCATTGGCTGCGGTGTTTGGTTCTCTTCCTCCTCCTCCTCCTCCTCCAGGCCAGGCTCCCTTCCAGACACGCCTTCTTCTTTTTCCTGCCGCCCTTGATGAGGGGCTGCTATGAGTTAGTGGGTCGTTGCATGCACTGATGATGCTACCCAGCTGGGTAATGAAACGTCTGCAAGAAAGCCGCCCAGCTCTGATAGCACCAGGGACCCCACATTTCCCACAGGGAGCTGCAAATATTCACTTCTACCGGTGCCATGAGTTGCTCAGAGGACCTCAGGGCCACAGAGAACGCAGGGAAATAACACTGGAAGTCCCAAAGGGGCTTTTTTCAAGAGGCAACTGGACTTTCTGGATTTTTCTTTGAAGATGTTTCTCTTCTCACCCAAGAAGCTTCTTCAGCTCTGACTGGATGGAGGGGAAGGGAAGGATTTATGCTCCTTCCAGACAGCTGGACATTTGCGTTCTTTTATCAGGTTGTTAAGGTCACCTGGGGGTTTATCTCTGTCCTCAGGGTCCCCTGAGTGGGGCAAATGGGTTTGGAGCCTTCTTGGAACTGCTGGAAGGACTGAGTTGTGGGCTGGAGACGGATGAGCTTGTATCCCTCCCCCTCTATTGAGAGGGGGCCGTTCAGATTTGACATAGATGGCCTCTTGGACCCCCATTTCAAACTAGCGGTCCTCTCTGTCCGAAACATGGGCTTCGTAGTCTTCGAAAGAGGGGCCTTTGGCTTTGAAATGCAGGTGGAAGTGCTGAGTCTTGTTCTGCTACGTTGTGCCATGCGTTTGTGAAGGGGTGGTTTTGTTTCCCCAACGTACAGATCTGCACATGGCTCACTGCGCTGTGCAACCTATGCCACGTTGCTCGGTTTGTGTCTGGGTGTTTTATCCTTGGGGTGGAGAAGCTCCTGCCTTGGCGTGTTCTTGGGTTTGAAGTGTGTATGTTATATGTTGTGTTGGCTGAAGATCCTCCTGAGCTTCCACTCCCCTCCATCCAGTCAGAGCTGAAGAAGCTCCTGGGATGAGAAGAGAAAAACGCCTTGGAGGAAAAACCAGAAAGTCCAGTTGCCTCCTGAAGAAGAAAAAAAACTCAACCAGGACCTGACGAAGGACGGAGAATCCTCCTTAGATATTTATTTCCTTGAGGTTTTTTTCCCCTGCAATAGGAGCAGCTTCTTGGAAGTGAAGCTAAACATTTTCAAGGAAAAAAGGCTGCTGCCTTTTGAAAAGCTCTTTTGGGTCGGCCGCCTTGAGTTGCTTATAAAATAATAAAGGAGGGATGAAAATCTAGTAATTAAACAGCTCTGCGCGTCCCCCTCACCTGGCAGTTGATGTTTCTCGTCATCTGCTTGTATTCCTCATTCGCCAGCCGAGCTTTGATCTTCTCCAGCCGGGCCACTAATTCTGGGTTCTGAAACAGAAAGAGCAGCACAAGCTATTTCAGAAGAACGTGGCTATTCTCTCCTGGCCAGATCCCACTTAGCAGAGTAACGGAGCCGCAAGGGATCTTGGAGGTCCTCTGGTGCAACCGCCTCTTCGAGCAGGAGGCCGGAGACCAGTGGGGTCCAACCTTGGAACTTTTAAGACTTGTGGACTTCAGCTCCCAGAATTCCCCAGGCAGCTCTGGGAACCGAACTCCACAAGTCTTAAAGTTTGAACACTTTTACCCTCTACCCTTCCAGACAAGCCCACCCTGTTCTTAAAAACATCCAGTGATGGAGGGAAGAAGCTGTTCCACAGATGTCCTCCGTTCAGTTCTTGGTGCCCCAGTTCAAATGGGGCAATCGAGTACGGGAACAGATTCAGAGAGAGAGAGAGGGACACCGTCCAGGTGGTGGGAAAAGTGAGAGCTCCTTGACTGGAGGAAGAGTCCAATGATCTGGATAGTTTCAGCCTACAGAAGGGAGACGGAAGGGATGTCCAACCAGCAGAGGGCTTGTGCCTGGAAAGAGGGAGTGGGCTCCTCCACTGTTGTCCCAGAAGGCAGGACGAGAACCAGGGGCAGAAGCTGCAAGGAAAAAAACCCAGCCGAGGCATCCGGAGGAACTGCCAGACTGTGGAGGGCCGGCCAGTCAAAGGGGCTACCACAGGTTCTCCTTCACTGGAGGCTGTGGGGTCATAGGTCAGGAACTCTCTCTGTCCCTTCCAACTCTATGGTCCTACGATGAAAAGTGACCTGCCTGGGGACGGCTCAAAGGGGCTGGAGGCGGCATTTGGGGGACAAAGGGAAAGACTGCAGGGGGCTTTGCCTCCTAGGTCTGTCCGTCCTTCCTTCCTTCCATCTCAATGTCTGGAGCAGTGATGGCTAACCTTTTTGTCATTGCGGGCCCACACCCATAATGCAATGTGTGCATGACACCATCCCATGCACCCTGCCCCCATGCATGAATTGAATTGAATTTATTAAACTTCTATGCCGCCCAATCCCGAAGGACTCCAGGCGGCTTACAGAAATGAAACAGAAATGTATGCACAACTCCCCACCCCCACCCCGTTTTGGGCCTAGCAGGCCTCCCTGAAGCCTCCTGGTACCAGAAGTGGGGTGCAAGGGACACCCCCGCTCCTGCGTGAGTCCCCCTTTGTGTGCATGTGCATCTCACCCCCCCCACGCACACACCCTGTGCATGCATGGCAGAGACCTGAAAATCAGCTGGACGGTGGGAGGTGCGTGCCTGCGCAGTGGATCTGAGCCGGGGGGATGGCTCAGGTGCCCAGAGAGAGGGCTCCGCATGCCATAGGCTCCCCATCGTGGGCCTAGAGTGACTCTCGGAGGCTTCCAGTAGCATAAATCAGAGACATGAAGGCACTCAAAGCATTAAGGTTAAGAGGCATTAAAGGAACAAGCGATGGAAGTCAAGAGCGCAGAGGGCCCAGGGGTGGACATTTGCCCCTCATTCAGCCAACCACTCCCAGGCCGACGCCTCTCCACCAGAGGCCCAAACCAACCGGCTGAACGAGGGTGGAGACAGATCTCACTACAGCCTTCCAGATGTTGCAGCTGAGAAAGTTCTTCTCCCTGATGCAGGCAGCCAAACCTCCTTGGCCGATGGGCTCCGGAAAAGGCCTCTTCTGCCAGCGTGAATGAGGCAAGGGAAGCCCACGGGAGCCAGAGGACAGTTATCCCACGAGAGTTATACTTAAGCTCAGCTCGTTAAAATAGGGCAAAACTTAATGGGAAGTCGAAAGGCACAGAAACTGCAAAGAAGCTCACACACCCCGGGGAGGGGGGGGGTTGTTCCCTGTGTTGCATCCCCCCCCCTGAGTGTTTTCCTCTCTCTTTGGAAATTAAAAAATAATAAATGCAGGTAGTCCTCAACTTACGCCGCCAATTGAACCCAAAATTTCTGTTGCTAAGTGAGGCATTTAAATGAACTTTGCCCCATTTTATGGCCTTTCTTGCCACAGTTGTTAGATGAATCACTGCAATTGTTAAGCTAGTGAGATGGTTGCTAAGTGGATCCGGCTTCCCTGTGGACTTTGCTGGTCAGGTCACAAAAGGGGATCATGTGACACACACACACACACACACACCCCGGGCCGTCATAAATATGAGCCAATTGTTTGTATTTTGAGTCTGAATTTTGATCACATGACATGGGACGTTGCGATGGTCGTAAGGATGAAAAACGGTCATAAGTCGTAAGTTTTTTTCAGTGCCGCTGTAACTTTGAATGGTCACCAAATGAACTGTCGTAAGTCGAGGACTAGCTGTCATGCCCGATACGTACCCTGGGTGGTTCTGTCACTTCAGGGAGAAAGATTTCACTGCCTTCCAACAGTTCATGAAGATACACTGGAGAACCTGGGAGAAAATGGAGGCAAATGTTTCCATCAGAAGTTCTGGCCCTGACGTCTGCCGTGGAGCAAAATCCCATCTTCTCAGCCCAAGGCTGACGGCTGCTTCCAGGCTAAGACTCAAGCAAAGCCTGAACCTGGCACTACACAGAGTGCAATAAAAACTGTGGCCAGATAAAGAACCCTGCAAGTGTAGCTGTTTAAAAATATGCCTTTGAAGATATTAAGAAGGAAAATGGAGACTTTCATAACATTTAAATGCTCAACATATTCTAATACTAAACTTAGGGAAAGGATGTTAATATGAATGTGAAAGATGTCGCAAAAGAGGAACGATGTTTCACAGAGATGTTTGTATCCAGGCGACACACTGGATGAGGAAAGATGGAGTGTTTATTCTTGTAACTAAAAAATAATAAAACTCTTTAAAAAATGTCTTTGACATTAGGAATCACCCCCCCAAATTTCATGCTTCCCTAGGAGAGCCATGGCTTTCCTCAACAGCAAAGCTGCTAGTTATACTTTGCTTCTTCAAAGTATCAGAGCAGCTTTTCTTAAATTAATCCCAGCACCATCATTTATTTCTTAAAATGCAGCCACGCTGAACCACTGTGCAAACAAGTGCAGCAAAATACAGTACAGGCCACCTGAAAACCAGCATTCTGGCACCCAAGGAGTTCATTTACTACCCTGGGAACATCGCAATGGTGGGCCAGGGCTCGCCTTCTGCCGGACAATTTGCGTTACGTCCTGGAAACAAGCACATCTTGGAAAGCAAATAAGTATCAGCCTGGAATTTTCAGTGGTACAACAACAGGGTGAATCATACAGGGCCTTAGAGAATCTTATAGGACAGAAAAAGAATCCTATTGATTTTAAATTGCAGGCAACATGAACTCCAGGCTTCTCTCTCAGAGAGTTACGGTAATTAAAAATATAGGTATGAATTTCTTACAGAGTTGTAATGTAAAATCAGTATTTTTGAATTTTGGGGTTTTTGATCCTTTTGGAGTCAGATTTCTGACAACTGCCTGGACCAGTCTCTAGATTTCTTACCAACATTCCCCCTGCTCCCCCCCAAAAAGTGGTTTGGCAATTGCTACTTCCTAGAACTCTCTCTCTCTCTCTGTGTGTGTGATTCAAGGCCACCCAGCTGGGTTCCTAGCCAAGGCGGCTGTGCCGGCCTCTAGTCTTGTGTCTTTGCCAATCTCCCAACTGGCTCTCTCATCGTTGAGTTTAAGTATTTTTCAGGGGCTCCTCCTAAGTGATGTTTCTAGCTGTTAACCATTAGTGTGCGTTGGCAGACACACACGCAGACACCTCTCTGGGACACAGGCAGGGTGGGGAGACATCTTCACAGTTGCAAAATTGATAACAGCCCTTCGAGGGAGGCCACATCCTAAAACCACTTTTACAGGCAGTCCTTGACTTACAACCGTTCATTTAGTGGCCTTTTTGAAGTTGCAGAGGTACCGAAGTTATTTATGACCTATTTCCACACTTATGACCGTTGCATCACCTCATGGTCATGTGGTCAAAATTCAGACCTTTGGAACTGACTCATATTTATGACAGTTGCAACATCCTGGGGTCACGTAATCCCCTTTTGGGCCTTCTGACAAAGCAGTGTCAATGGGGAAGCCAGAGTCGCTTAGCAACCTTGCTACTAACTTAACAACCGTTCAGAATAACAGAATAACAAGAGCTGGAAGGGACCTTGGAGGTCATATAGTCCAACCCCCTGCTCAAGCAGGAGACCCCATACCAGTTTCAGCTGCAGTCCTTCACCCAATAACTCTGGCAAGGAAGGTGGTAGAATGGGGGCAAGGCTCACTTAACGGCCACCTTGCTTAGTAAGAGAGATCTGGGGCTCAATTGCGGCCGTAAGTCGAGGACTATCTGCCTTTTGCGGCCACGGGGAGGGAGTCGTGCAATCCGAACGCGCCTCTCTGCCTTTGCCCGGGGGAGAAGCAGGGAGGCTCTCTCCGGAGCCCACCCAGCCCGGCTGGAGGCGGCGGGAGCTGAAGCTCCTCGGGGCGGAGGGAGAGACTCACCGGCCGCCGGGGCGCCCTCCTCCCGCAAGGCCCGTTGGAGCTTCCGGAGGAGCGCGAAAGGCAGGCCGCCCTCGACCGGGGCCGCCGCCAACTCTGCCCTCAGCGCTTCGGGAAGGCCGATCGCCGCGGGGCTCGATAAAAAGCGGCGCAGCGGCTGCCCGGCCTTGAGAGACGACGCCATTTTGAAACGGTCATATGACCGATGGATTTCCGGCCGGGGAGGCGGCGTTGCCGGGGAGACGGAGCAGTAGAAGAGGGGGACGCCTCATCACCCGGAAGCAGCTTCCGGGTCCCATCTGGCCGCCTCATCTCCCCTTTCCTCCCAGCGCCCTCTGGAGGCGCCCGCAGGCAGCGCCCAGGGACGCTTGAGACATCCATTTCCATCCTTGCTCGGCTGCTCCTCTTTGAGGTCTCCTCCTTGACGCGCAGGGGGAGCCGGGCCGGGTCCTCTGGCAAAAGGAGGCGGCCCGGAAGACGAGAGCGGCCCGCTAAGCAGGGCCCAGAAGCTCTGTTGCGCTGCGGACCCGGAAGCTGCCTCTCCGTCCCCGAGCGCGCTCCTCTACCCTTTTTCTTTCTCTCCCTCCTCCTACGGCGCGCGAGAGGAGCCAAACCGCTGCGCGGAAGGGCCGCGCGAGGCATTGTGGGCCACGGCGGGCCCTGAGAGACGCCTCTTCGCTCGGGCCGCGGAATGGCGGCGGCGGTAGCGAGGAGCCGGTGCTGGGCGGCTCTGGGCCGGGCTCGGGCCTCCTCCTCCTCCTCCTCCCCCTCCTGCCTGCGCTGGGGGCTGCGGGTCCCGGCCTGGGCGGCACTCGGGGCGAGGCCGGAGCTCCTGCCCCCGCGGCGCTGCCTCTCCTCCCGGTGGGTTTCCCCGAGGGGGGCCCCTGGAGGTCATGTAGCCCAGCCCCTCCGCCTGGCATCCCGGCGCGCGCTTGGCTCCCAGGTTCGCCCCGAGGACGGGGAGCCCCCTGGGCTGCCCCCCCCTTGTTGGCATGGCGCATGCGCGTGGGGAGGGGGCTGGCCCGGGTCGGTGGGCTTCACATTGCGGGCAGCATCGCCCCTCCCCCCCTCCCCGCTGGCTGCGATGTCATGGAGCGGGGGGGGGGGGCAGCAAAGGAGAGGTTGGGTCTCTCCGGCGTCTCTACGGAGGAGTCAATGGGTACCAGACAATAGTCCTCAACTTAGGACCACAATTGACCCCAGAGTTTCTGCTTCTAAGCAAGGCGGAGGCCAAGTGAATTGTGCCCCATTGTACGGCCTTCCTCGCCACGGTTGTTAAGTGGATCCCTGCAGTTGTGAAGTTAGTAACACAATCCGGCTTCCCCATTGGCTGCTTGTTGGAAGGTCACGTAACCCCGGGACACAACGACCGTCATAAATGCGAGTCGGTGGCCTGTAGTCCCGAATTCTGTTCATGTGACCACGGGGACGCTGCAATGGCCATAAGTGTGAGAAATGATCCTAAGTCATTTGTTTTCGGTGCCGTTGTAACTTTGAACGGTCGCTAAGCGAACTGTGGTACGTTGAGGACTACCTGTGCACGCAGAGCCAGGCAGGGCTGGAGAAGAAGGCACCAGCCAGAAGCCAGGAGGAGGGGAGGTTCTGGGGCCAGTCCCCCTCCCAGCCCCCTTGCAGGCCTTAGGAATCAGGCGGGACCGAAGCTCCCCTGAAGGCGGCTGGGAGTTCAGGTTTTCTAAGCCTGGTTAATGCGAAGGGGCCAGGCAAGCGGGCCTATTGGTTGCAAGTCCCATGTTGCTGATCCTGGGTTGACCTCCTGATCTTCAGAAGCTGTGGATGACCCCCTGGGCTCTCCACCCTCGGCCCCTTTAAGGCTTGTGGACTTCGACTCAGAGCTGAGCCTGAGGAACTCTGGGAGTTGAAGTCCACAAAGTGGCCGGGGTTGGAGAGCCCAGAGCTAAGTTATTCCTCTCAGGGTTCAGCCAGGGCCGCCTTCCAAGCACCCTCTAAACTTGTGGCCATTCAGTGAGCCTCGCGGTTAAACTTTTAACACGTGGTGGTGGTGCTCTTTATTGCTTCTTTCCCCGTGGCCTCCTGGCCTTCCCCCATTGCCAGACGGAGCTTACCGGGCGGGGGCCGAAGGGGGAACCTGCGCCTGGGAGGGCACTTTGGGTGCTGCTGGGGTCATCCGTGGGGAGCCCTGCCAGGGGAGCCTAACGCCGCTCTTTCCTTTCCCCCAACCCCAGGAACCGCCCCGAGGGCAAAGTCTTAGAGACGGTCGGGGTCTTTGAAGTGCCAAAGCAGCATGGCAAATACGAGACGGGACAGGTGAGTCGGTTGTGTGGATGGAGCAGCTTCGCCTCGTCCATTAACGGGGAGCAAGCCCTTCCCTCAAGGCGGGGGTTGATGCTCCCTGGTCAGGTAATGAAACGTCTGGAAGAAAACCACCCAACTCAGAGAGCCCCAATTGTCGTTTTTGCCTTCCTTCCTTCCTTCCTTCCTTCCTTCCTTCCTTCCTTCCTTCCTTCCTTCCTTCCTTCCTTCCTTCCTTCCCTCTTTCTCTTGAAGCCCCACTTCCTATTAGCACTGAGGATGTTACTTGGATCATGAAATGTCTGCATTTTGCAAGAGCGTCAAAACCCCCACAGTCTTCCTCCTCCTCCTCCTCCTCTCCACAACCCTCACTCCCTTCTAGCACTGATGATGTTACCTAGTTGGATCATGAAATGTCTGCAAGAAAACCACCATCCTAGAACACCACTGGCCCCACAGTCATCCTCCTCCTCCTTTTCTTCCTCTTCCTCCTCCACCTCCTCCCTCTCTGAAAACAAGCACCCCACTTTCTTGAACTGATGATGTTCCAAAGTTGGGCAACGTCTGCAAGGAAACCACCCAGCCCACAGTTCATCCTTGATTTCCTTGAGTCCTCCGGGATTGGGTGGCCTATAAATCTAATAAATTAAATTAATTTAATTAATTCCTATTGCTGCTGTTTCAGTCTGGTGCCACCAAAGACATTCGATTGACTAGGATAGTTTAGAGCAGTGTTTCTCAACCTTGGCGACTTTAAGTCCTGTGGAGTTCAACTCCCAGAATTCCCCAGCCAGCTATGCTGGCTGGGGGATTCTGGGAGTTGAAGTCCACAGGACTTAAAGTCCCCAAGGTTGAGAAACACTGGTTTAGAGCATTCTTGGTCTCTAGGATTCCTGAACTGGCTCCAAGTAGAAGCTGCTGCAGTACTTTTCTTAAGACGTTTGTTCAGTGCCACCCTAGGGAATCTCTGCCGCTCGGGTGAAGGACGAGGGTGAAGGATCGTTCTCTGAGCTCGTGGTTTCCGAACATTTCATCTTCAGCGGAGTTTAGGGGATGATCCAACCCCAGGAGCTCAGGGAACTGTCGGCCTCTGTTTCGCTATTTGCTTTCGGCTGCCATTGAAACGGGGGGGGGGGGGGGCTGGTATTTGGGAAGGGAAGTTTTAAGTACAGGAGAGATTGTGAAAAGGGAGTTTTGGGGATAGTGATTGAGGTGGCCAAGGCCAACCGTCCTGCATACCAACCGATGCTTTTTGAAGATGTCTCCCACATGAGGCCTGAGGGATTTGCAGATTGGACTGTGGGATGGGGGTTACCAGGGGGAGAGGGCTGGGTCACATATTGATATCTATGATTTCGCGCGCTTTTGCCTCAGACCTTGCTTTGCTTGGCTGCTACCTGCTCCTGACCAGTAAAAGTACTCTTAATTCTGGGGAGTGGAGCTGAGTGGTTTCTTTCTCGGTTGCTGAGAGAGGCTGCCTTGGCAGGAACGAACTTCCACCCTCCCTTTCGTTCTCTGCCTGGTTGGCACCATAAAGAAGAGTCGCCTCCTGACAGTTTGTGTCACATCTTGAGAGCCAGCTGGGTCTCTGCAGGGGTGTCAAAACGTGCGGCCCAGATGCTTCACGCACTGGCCACACCCACCCCGGTTAACGAAGGGGGGGTCGCAATACATTGCGGGATGAAAATGTGACGCTGTGACTTTGACACCCCAGATCTACTGATTAAAAGGCTGACTTAGAAACCAGGAGGTGGTGAGTTCTAGTCCTGCCTTAGATGTGAAAGCCGGCCGGATGGCTTTGGGCCCGTCCCTCTCTCTCTCTCTCTCTCTCTTGGCCCAAGCCACCTCACGGGGCTGCTGTTATGGGGGAAATGCATTGAGTTATTTATAAAGTAATAAACGTGGGGTATAAATAAATAGAGATGTTTTGTAAGCCGTTCCTTGCTTGGTGGTCTGGGGTGGGTAGACACGGCCTCCTGGCAGCCAGGAAGTGGAAACAGCACCGTGGAGTTTAAAGGCTTCGGCTGCTTAAAGGAATTAGAAAAGATTTGGGAGGATTGTCTGGAAAGTGAAAGGCTTTAAGGGGATTCACTGCCTTGGGCTGCTTTGAATTATGAGTCTCGGCTTCCGATCGTCTGCATGGGGTGAAGTTTCTGGACTTTTCTGTGCCTCTCCCTCCCTTAGAGACACTGCAAGTGACCATACTGAATACTGCGATGTGCTCTACATGGGGCTGCCCTTGAAGAGCATCCGGCGACTTCAGCTAGTCCAGAATGCGGCCGCGCGAGCGATTGTGGGTGCACCTCGGTTCACCCACATAACACCTATCCTCCGCGAGCTGCACTGGCTACCTGTTGATCTCCGTGTGCGCTTCAAGGTGCTTCTTACTACCTATAAAGCCCTCCATGGTAGTGGATCTGCGTACTTGGGAGACCGCCTCCTGCCAATTACCTCCTCCCGACCCATAAGATCCCACAGATTAGGCCTCCTCCGAGTTCCATCTGCCAGCCAGTGCCGGCTGGCCACTACGCGGAGGAGAGCCTTTTCAGTAGCAGCTCCGACCCTCTGGAACGATCTCCCCGTGGAGATTCGCACCCTCACCACCCTCCAGACCTTCCGCACAGCCCTCAAGGCCTGGCTATCCCGCCAGGCCTGGGGGTAAGACCGTAGTCCGCCCCCACCCGAATGTTGTATGAATGTTGCTTGGTTTTAATTATATATTGTGTTTTTATGTTATTGTATGTCTTCCCCTCCCATACAAGTTGTTAGCCGCCCTGAGTCCCCTCAGGGAAAAGGGCGGCCTATGAATAAATGCAACTCAACTCAACTCAACCATGAGCTCCATGGGACCTGGAGGTCTCCTCTCCCACCCTCTGCTCCAGAGGGAGGGGTTTCCTTCCTTCCCTCTGACCCCCCCTCCCCCCGCCTTGCTTCCCTTGATGCCCTTCTCCCACCTTCTCTTGCAGCTCTTCCTCCACAGCATATTCGGATACCGGGGAATCGTCCTCTTTCCTTGGCAAGCCAGGTTGTACGACCGAGATGTGGCTTCTCCTGTGCCTGAAAAGTGAGTGTGGGCAGTCGCTGGGGAGCAGAGGGACAAGGCAGGGCCCCCTCCCTCCTTGTGACAGGCAGCAAAGGCTCTCAGGGGAGGGAGGGAGGGAGGGGGGAGGCTGCAGAGGGGGAAATAAGGGATTTGGGAAGATATATTTGATCTCCCATCCAGTCTGTCTTTCTGTGACACACACTTTGTTTCCGTTAAGTTTTGCAAACTTGTAAAGTCCTGCAGGGACTGGCAGGCTAAACTTTGCCTAGGGCAGAAGCAGTCAGGGGGGGTGGGGGAGGCTTCCTGCAGGGGCAACCACCTCAGGCGGTGCTGTGTTCGGATCCCTTTGGGGGAATTCAGAGGATAAAGCCATGGGGGAGGGAGGGGTTTTCCTACACGGAGAGAGAGAAGCTCCTGTGCTCCCTTTAAGGCCTCGGGGGGCTCTGTGATTGGGGCGCCTGGCTCAGTCCAAGGCACGGCTGGTTGTAGGTGAAATGCACAGGTAGTCCTCCCTTTACACCTGCCCGTTTAGTGACGGTTCAAAATTACAACGGCATTGAAAGAAGTGACTTAGGGCCATTTTCCCAGCCTCCCCAGAGATCACCTGGTCAGAACTCAGGTTCTCTTGGCAACCGGCATGTCCTTACGGCGGCCAGAGTCCCCCGGGGTCCCCTGGTCCCCTTTTGCGACCTTCTGACCAGCGACGTCAATTGGGGGAGGGGGGAGCCAGATTTGCTTAGCAACCCCCGTTCCCACCTTAACAACCGTAGGGACTCACTTGACTGACAAGAAAGGGACAAAGTCACCTAACAATGATCTCGCTTAGCAACGGAAATGTTGGCCTCAATTGTGGTCGTAGGTCGAGGACCGCCTGTGGTCGCTGCTAAGGAAGCACTTTTCTCTTGTTCCAGGAGTGATTCTGCGGCTGGACACGGATCCAAAGAAGTGAAAGGCAAGACACACACGTACTACCAGGTCCTGATCGATGCTCGCGACTGTCCACACATAGTAAGTGCTTCCGCTTCCCTCCCTCCCTCCCTCCCGTCTGTCCAGTAGGGGAGGGAGGATGCGCGGCCCTCCAGGCTACCCGAAGGACCCTTTGGCCCCGATGGGATTGGCCTCTCCCACCTGCCCTGGCGGAGGGGGCATTCTGCGGATCCTGTCAGCCAGGGAATCATCCTGGCTGGGGGTGTCCGAGAGAAGGGCCTTTCCTGCTGGGTCTCCTGCCCCCTGGAACCTCTCCCTCCCAGCCTCCTGCCTGAGGATCTGGCTCTGCCTGATGGGGGAGCTTCGCAGTGGAGGGTGTTGACCAATTAAAGTCCGACACCCCCTTCCCCTTCTTTTGCCCCTCTCACTTTCTGCCATCTCCTGTCCGTGATTTTATGATTTACCTGTTCGTATTTCTATCGCTGGGTTTTTTGAGATGGATTATTTTAAAGTTTCTCAGTGTTTTTTACATTGACTGAGAGATGGGGGGGGGGGCAAATCAATTTCATGCCTACATAAATCAGTGTCACAGTTTCTGAGGACGCTTAGCTGGTCTGACACTGTGGGCTGCAGAGGGTTGTGGGGAGCCCCATCCCTGCTCCCTGAACCTGCTCTGACGATGTAGAAACGTCTCCCTTCTCCCCTGCCGTCTTCTGAGGTTCTTCTAGAACCTCATAGAGCCGAGATGGCGCAGTGGTTAGGGTGCAGTACTGCAGGCCACTTCAGCTGACTGTTATCTGCAGTTCGGCGGTTCTAATCTCACCGGCTCAGGGTTGACTCAGCCTTCCATCCTTCCGAGGTGGGTAAAATGAGGACCCGGATTGTTGTTGGGGGCAATATGCTGACTCTGTAAACCGCTTAGAGAGGGCTGAAAGCCCTATGAAGCGGTATATAAGTCTAACTGCTATTGCTATTCTTCATCCCCCCCCCCCACAAGGGGTACACTGGAAGCCAGTTGCCATAATACTATTCATGAATTGCAATTTCGTAGGTCAGCAATATCTCCTACCTCGCCTCTTGCCATTCTCAGAAAGCTTAAATGTGCTTATTTTAAAAATCAGATCCTGCCTTGGTGTCTGCACAATATTCAAGAGGGTTTACAGCAATTGAGATAGCAAGCTATAAATTACAGACATAAAACAGGGCAATTTACATTTAAATTATTAAAACCAAAGTTACTTCAACTAACAAATACTTGGGGGCACGTATGGATTCCCATTGTTATTTTTTATAAGCCTCCTAAGCTGAGTCAATTAAATCCATCTCTTTGGGGGGCATTTCATACATCTGGATCACCAACCTTCTGGGCCTCCAAACGTGGCCACTTTAAGACTTTCAGCCTCCCAGAGTTCCTTGGCCAGCCGTGTTCTGGGCCCTGGGCAGGGAAGCCTTTGGCAATGGGGAGTCTTCGGCAATGGGGATGAAGAAGCTCATTCTGCAAACAGGAGGAGATAAAAGACTTTGGGATGCTGAAGTTGGAGAAAAGCCAGCCGAGACTTTAAAAGCTCAGCAATGGAAGCAGACAGACAATGAATTTGCTCAGGGGGAGAACCTTCTGCAAGCAGCTGTCCCTTGTCCCCCCCTCCCCCAATCATGCAGTAGGCCTTAAGAAAGCCTCTGCCCAACATTTCCCCCCCAATGGGAGAGGCCACCGCTGCTAGTACCCCGGCAGGCCCCAACAACAGGGGGATAGCCATAGCCCTTAGACCAGTGGTTCCCAACCTTTCACACGGGTCGCCTAAGACCATCGGAAAACACATATTTTCAAAAAAATACGGAAAACATAAAATAATTTGATGATTTGGGGGTCACCACCACACGGGGAGCTGCATTAAAGGGCCGCGGCATTAGGAAGGTGGAGCCCCTCTGCCTTAGACTCACATACCGCTTCGCAGGGCTTTTACAGCCCCCTCTAAGCGGTTCCCAGTCAGCCTTTGGCCCCCCAACAATCCAAGTCCTCATTGGACCCACCTCGGAAGGACGGGAGGCTGAGTCAACCCTGAGCTGTCCCGTCAGCCTCCCCCGGGGCTTCCTCCTGCCTTGGAGTGCAGTCCAAGTCCCAGCCTTCCTGTTTCCCCTCAGTCTCAGAGATCCCAGACGGAAGCCGTGACCTTCCTGGCCAACCACGACGACAGCCGGGCCCTCTACGCGATCCCAGGTAAGGAGGCCGAGGGAGGGCGGGGAAGGGGGCCTTTGCGCCCTTGGGAGGAGGGGGCTGCGAGGGAGGCCGGTCCCAGAGGGCAAATAAGGGACCTCAAAATACAGGGAAGCAGGTGCTGATTGAAAGGTAGGAACCAACAAAGGAGAATCTTTGCAGCTCAGGGTTGAAACAAGGGCTCCTGGTGGCTCTCTCTCCTCGGTGGCTTTCTGGCAGACGTTTCAAGACCCAACGAGGTAACATCATCAGTGTTAGGAGGGAGAGGAGGAGGAGGAGGACTGATAGGTCCTTGGTGCTCTCTTACCTTGGTGGCTTTCTTGCAGACGTTTCAAGACCCAACGAGGTAACATCATCAGTGTTAGGAGGGAGGGAGTGGGGCTTGTGGTGGGGAGGAAGACACGGAGGAGAAGGACGATTACGGGATCCTTGGTGCTCTCTGAGCTTGGTGGTTTCCTGGCACCGTTTCATGACCCAAACTAGGGAACAGCATCAGTGTTAGTGGCGCTGGTGATGTCACCTCATCCCTGGCACTGTTGATGTTACCTAGTTGGAACCATGAAAGGACCCAACTAGGTAAACATCCAAGCTCAGAGGGCCCCAAGGACTACACTGGCCTCCTCCATTCCACGCACCCCTCCTCCCTCCTCGCACTGATGGTGTTACCTCGTCGGGCCACGAAACATCTTTCAGAGAGCACCAAGGGCCCCTCGTGGAAGGTAGGACAGTAACCGCAGTTGGGTGAGAGGAAGGTGACCCAGGAAGAAGAAGATGCTGGATCTGTTCAAGCAGAAGCTGGGCGGCCATTTAGCTGGAAAGCTTCAACCGAGGCCCCTGCCCTGAGCAGCTCTTGGTGTCCCCTTTCATCTCTCTATCTCTGAGGCCATTAATCCCTCCCGTGGCTGGCTGGGAGAGGGAGAGAGGCCGGAGTTGGCTACCACCGAGTGGCCTGAAAATATTTGCAGCCTCACTTAAGTTCTACTTAACCAGTGGAACTGTAACACCTGGAAAATATCCTGCAACCAGATTCTTGAAAAGTGAAGCGGAGAGAAGCAATCCTCCTCCCACGAGGGCCTCGTGGATTCTTCCCGGAGCCTTCACCTTTTCGGTGTGTGTGTGTGTGTGATCAGTTGTGTTACAGCTAGGAAGGCCCTGCTGTCCATTAGACCAGTGTTTCTCAACCTTGTCAACTTGAAGATGTCTGGACTTCAACTCCCAGAATTCCCCAGCCAGCGAAAGCTGGCTGGGGAATTCTGGGAATTGAAGTCCAGACATCTTCAAGTTGACAAGGTTGAGAAACACTGTCCTAACCACTGCTGGGGAATTCTGGGAATTGAAGTCCAGACATCTTCAAGTTGACAAGGTTGAGAAACACTGTCCTAACCACTGCTGGGGAATTCTGGGAATTGAAGTCCAGACATCTTCAAGTTGCCAAGGTTGAGAAACACTGTCCTAACCACTGCTGGGGAATTCTGGGAATTGAAGTCCAGACATCTTCAAGTTGACAAGGTTGAGAAACACTGCGTTAGACACACAGGCAGGGTGAGGCCCTGGAGCTGAGGGGAGGGCCTCCTCCTCCTTGCCTGTCCCAGGCCTCTGGTGCTGCCACTGGCCTTCCCTACTCGGCCGCTTTAAAGTTCACACGGCAGCCTCTCTGGCCTGTGGAATGAACCTTCCTCTTCCTCCCCAGGACTGGACTACGTCAGCCACGAGGACATCCTGCCCTACACGTCCACGGACCAGGTGCCCATCCAGCACGAGCTCTTCGAACGCTTCCTCCTCTACGACCAGACGAAAGGTACCGCCCCCCCCAGCCCCCTCCCCACTCCAGGGACAGGGCTGGCCTCTGAAGGGGGTTTCGGAGGGGTGTGTGGGGGGAGGCCCTTCCCACAGATTCTCTCAGCCTCCCCGCAGTACTGGGGGTCCTTGACTTACAATCCCGATTGAGCCCAAAAGCGTCCCTTGCTAAGCGAGGCAGTTGCTGAGTGAGTTGCACGACCTTTTTGCCATGGTTGCTAAGCGGATCACAGCCATTGCTAAGTGAGCCGTCGTTAAGCCGTCGTGTCTTCCCCCGCTGGCTTTGTTTATCAGCCGGCTGGGAAGGGTGAGCCCGGGATACGGGCAACCGTCGTACATGGAGGCCACCGGCTGAGTGCCTGGATTTTGATCACGTCACCACGGGGATGCTGCAGCGGTCATAAGTGGAGGACCTGCTGCGACCAGTCCAGAGCTGTCCTCTGAAGCGTTTTCAGCCTGTGGCTGGACAGATCAAGGGCTCGGCGCTTCCCCAACCGGCCAAAAGTGGTTGCGGGTCCCCCGTGTGGGTCAGAGACGCTGCTGGAGGGGTCCCCCCCCCCCTCAGCCCATCAGGAAGGAAGCGGTTCTATCCCGAAGGGGATTTTACTTTCCTTAAGTGATGACAAGCCAGAGCAATGATGGAGCCCACAAAACATCCTTAGGACCTGGATTTAGCAGATCAACAGGGTTGGAAGGGGCCTTAGAGGCCATCTAGTCCAACCCCCGCTCACGCAGGACACCCTACACCACTGATGGGGAATCTTTTTTGCCTCGGGTGTCAAAAGCACACGTGCAGGTGCTATTGCATGCACTCCCATGCCCACCCCCATAATTTAATGCCCCCCCCTGCTTCGTGCCCCCTGCGCATGCGTGTGTGACACACACCAATGCCCCACACATGCGCGCACGGCTTTCTTGGAGCCTGGGGAGGGTGAGAAACGGCCCAGTCTCCGACTTCCAGTGAACCTGGCAGGTCCGTTTTTCTCCCTCCCCAGCTTCCAGAGGCTTTCTTGGAGCCTGAGGAGGGCGAGAAACGTCCCAACAAGCACACGGGACGTCCGGGAACAGACTTCCGGGTTGCCTGTGGGGCCATTTTTCTCCTTCCCTGAAGCCTCCGGAGGGCAAAAAACAGCCCAATGTGCAAACTGAGAGTCTGTTCCCAAACCTTGGGCCGTTTCTCCCCTCCGGAGGAAGCATCCAGAGGGCGAAAAATGGCCGAAAATCAAGGCCAAAAATCAAGGCCAAAAATCAGCTGGGCTTCATGCTGGAGCTGACAGGGCAACGCCCTCAGAAATGGCTTTGCGTGCCACCATCATGGCCCTACAGCATTTCTGACCAATGGCAGTCCAATCTCTTCTTGAAAGTCTCAGGTGATGAAGCCCCCACAACCTCTGGTGGCAACTTCTGTTCCATGGGTTGATTGTCCTCACTGTCAGGAAATTCCTCCTTATTTCCAGGTTGAATCTCTCCTTGGTCAGTTTCCATCCATTCTTCCTTCTCTGGCCTTCGGGGGCTTTGGAAAATAGCTTGACCCCCTTCCTCCTCTCTGGGGCAGCCCCTCAAATACTGGAAGATGCTCTCCTGTCTCCCCTGGTCCTTCTCTTCCCTAGGCTAGCCATGTCTCTCTCTCTTTTTTTATTATTTTTTCCTTCCTTCCTTCTGTCTTCCTTTCCTTCCTTCCTTCCTTCCTTCCTTCCTTCCTTCCTTCCTTCCTTCTTTCCTTCCTTCCTTCCTCTCTCTCTCTCTCTTTTCTTTCTTGTGCTTTGGAGAGTAGCTTGACCCCCTTCCTCCTCTCTGGGGCAGCCCCTCAAATATTGGAAGATGCTCTCCTGTCTCCCCCTGGTCCTTCTCTTCCCTAGGCTAGCCATGTCTCTCTCTCTTTTTTATTATTTTTTCCTTCTTTTCTTCTCTTCCTTCCTTCCTTCTTTCTTTCTTTTTCTTTCTTTCTTTCTTTCTTCTTCCTTCCTTCCTTCCTTCCTCTCTCTCTCTCTTCTTTCTTGTGCTTTGGGAAAATAGCTGGACCCCCTTCCTCCTCTCTGGGGCAGCCCCTCAAATACTGGAAGATGCTCTCCTGTCTCCCCTGGTCCTTCTCTTCCCTGGACTATCCAGGCCCAGTTCCTGCAACCGTCCATCGTCTGTTTGAGCCTCCAATCATCCCCTCATCATCCTGGTTGCTCTTCTCTGCCCTCTTTCTAGAGTCTCCACATCTCCACACCCAGCCCACTTTTTTTAAAAAAAATTTTTTAATTTTTATTACATAGACAACACATACACACAACAATAAAAAAAGCATCATCACATCCAGCATGTCGTTTGGTTACAGGTGTTTTAACATCCATATTCTTGAATAATATTTACCATCTCAGATTTTTCATCTAGTATAACTAAATGCCTTCACTTTCATTGTACAGTATACGTTCAGTTACGATTAGTATTATTATTTTTTCCAATAAATCATAATTCCCTTACATTCTTTTTCTTTAATGTAAATGTGTTTTATTTTCCATTTTCATTTTCGTACAGTCACATATATACTGTGCAGAACCGGGGCCATATAACATTAAAAAATAAACACAGCCATTCCTCTTGTCAATAGTACCCCCCAAAATAGAAACCCAATGTACCTCTTCGACCTTCCATACACCCTTTCTTTCGCCCCCCTCCAACTTTCCATCTTCCCTCCATCATCCCCCTCTACCCTACTTCCCTTCCCCCTCTACCACTCCTCTCTCCCAGTCCACTCCCTCCCTTCCTTCTCACCCTCCCTCCCGTCCTCTCTCCCACCCTCTCTACCCCTCTTTCTTCTATCCCTCTACTCCTCCCTTCAGTGTATTTCTACTATCTATTAATATATTCAGCTTGTCCTATTTTTACACTGGAATTGAAGAGCAACAGTATACAAGTGCAATCACGTTACTTTAAAATCTAACACATACTATATATCCCCCCTCCCCCCTAAGACCCCACCTCCCTTCCCCCCCTGACTTCCCAGAGCCCGTACACAGTGTAGATTTTTAACAAATGTTTAGTATTCATATAATTCCCTTACATTCTTGATTGTCTATTTGATAACAGTATACCTTTATATAATCCCCATCTGATAGAAAAAGATTTTTTTTACCAACCATTTATATTTGTATATCACTGTTTTCTATTATGAATAATTCCACCAATCGACTATCAGCCCGCTTTTTATAGTTGCTTGTAGTATCCTGCATTCGGGTGACTCTGGTTTATGACGTTGTTTCTGGAAAGTGGCATTTTTACGTCCCGTTTCTGACAAAAAGCCTCCCATAGGAAACAGTGGGTTTGCTTAATGACCGTTGTCCCCCAAAACGGCCGTAAAATCAGGCATGGTCACGTGATAACAACCAGCCCAGCTGACGACTGCTTAATAACCGGCCGTCCTGTGGTGGGGGGCTTGGGTGGGCAGCCCCTCTCTCTCTCCTGACAGTTTCCTCTTCTCCCCAGCCCCCCCGTTCGTGGCGAGGGACACGCTCTGCGCCTGGCAGGAGAAGAACCACCCGTGGCTGGAGCTCTCCGACGTCCACCGGGAGACCACCGAGAACATCCGGGTCACCGTCATCCCCTTCTACATGGGCATGCGGGTAGGTGGGGCCAGTCCTGGCAGCGATGAAGGGCAATGCCAAGGGGCAGAGCACAGGGCAGGCAGTCCTCGACTTACAACCGTCAGTTTAGGGACCTTTCGAAGTTTCAGGCGCTCTGAGAAAAGGGACACGACTGTAGCCCCATCATGTGACCGAAATGCTCAGGCCAGTGTTTCTCAACCTTGGCGACTTTAAGTCCCGTGGACTTCAACTCCCAGAATCCCCCAGCCAGCATAGCATAGCTGGCTGGGGGATTCTGGGAGTTGAAGTCCACGGGACTTAAAGTCGCCAAGGTTGAGAAACACTGGCTCAGGCCCTTGGCCGCTGCTTCCTTCAAGAATCACAGGGTCTGGAGGGGGGGGGGGGGTCCTCTGTATCATGTCATCCCCTTTTGCGACCTCCTGACCCGCTAATGAGGGAGCCTGAGTCACTTAACAACCGTGTTATTAGCTTAACAACTGGAGTAGTTCATTTAACGACTGGCAAGAAAGGTCGTAAGCCGGAGCAAAATTCACTGAAACAGCTGTCTCGCCGAGCCACGGAAATCTTGGGTTCAATTGTGGTCATAAGTCAAGGACCCGCTGTAAAGGGAAAAAAACACTAGAATGTAAAGGAGAAAAAGAAAGTATAAACTAAAGGCAGAGAAAGTAGCAAATATTCCACACTCTCCCGTGGGTGGTAGTTATGTAGGTAGATAGACAGACGGACAGAGAGACCAAGAATATGCCGCTGTGGGTGCTTCTGGCGCTCCTGTTGGCCCTTTCAGGTCTTGACCCAGGGAGTGAACATTGCAAGGGTCAGCCCTGCCATCCGGGTGAGATTGTGTGGGGTGAGGGAGGGGGGCTGAGCTGGTATTCAGCCATGGGGAACATCCTCTCCCTCTTCTCTCCACAGGAAGCGCAGAACTCCCACGTTTACTGGGTGAGTCTCCCCGTTCTCATGGCGGTCGATGGGGGGTGGGAGGGGGCGCAGAAGCCTTTCTCAGTCCTCAGAAGGGTGAGGGGACCCTCTGATTTGGAGCCTGCTTTCTCTCCCCCCCCTCTTCCCCGGTCCAGTGGCGTTACTGCATCCGCCTGGAAAACCTCAACAATGAAGTTGTGCAGCTCCGGGAACGGCACTGGAGGATATTCAGCTTGTCGGGCACCCTGGAGACCGTGCGTGGCCGGGGAGTGGTGGGCCGGGTGAGTAAGGGGAGGGGAGGGTGTCCCAGCAGAGGCTCGTCCTGGGGGGTCTCCCTTTGTGGAGCCCCCCCCCTCCCCCTCTTCCAAAGAGCGAAGGACTCTGCCCAGCCTCCTTGGGGGGCCCCTGACGGCCGTTTCCCCCTGCAGGAGCCGGTCCTCTCCAAAGAGCAGCCGGCCTTCCAGTACAGCAGCCACGTCTCCTTGCAGGCGTCCAGCGGGCACATGTGGTGAGCCTGGGGGCCTGGCGGGGGGGGGGGGAAGAGCCCGTCTCTGCCTGGGGGGTCTGGCCGGGGCCTCCTGTCTCCGGAGAGGGGAAGGCGGGGGGGGGGCGCTTGGGAGCTCTGAGCCCCCCAAGGGGTCCTTGCAGGAACGCGGCCCCTGGGGAGGGCTGGCCGCAGCCTCTCCTTCCCACCCTTTTCTCAGTGGCCGAGGACAGGGAGGCCTCGACTTACAACTGCTCGTTTAGGGACCAAAGTTACAGCGGCACTGACAAAAGTGACTTGCGACCGTTTTTCACACTTATGACTGTTGCAGCATCCCTGTGGTCATAATTCGGGCGCAACTGACTCATATTTATGACGGTCGTCCTTGTGATCCCCTTTGGTGGCCTTCTGCCAAGCAAAGTCAATGGGGGAAGCCCGATTCACTTAACCACCGTGGCAAGAAAGGTCGCAAACTGGGACAAAACTCACTTAGGCACTGTCTCGCTTAGCAGCAGAAGTGTTGGGCCCGGTTGTGGCCCTCTATACGTCCGTCTGGTAGAGGCTCACCTGGGCTCCTTCCTTCCTTCCCTCCCAGGGGCACCTTCCGTTTTGAGCGGCCCGACGGCTCCCATTTCGATGTCCGGATCCCCCCCTTCTCCCTGGAAAGCAATAAGGACGAGAAGACGCCCCCTTCTGGCCTCCACTGGTAGAGCAGCCTTAGGAAGCCAGCCCCCTCCCCCCTTTTGCCCAAGCTCTGGACAGTTTTCCTCCCAGGACCCCCCCAGGCCTCAAGGGCCGACAAGAGCCTCCCTCCCGCCCCCTGACTCCATCCTGGACAATGGCCGAAAGGGGCCCCCTTGGACCTTGAGGGGGGCGGGCTTTGGCCGTCTCTGCCCCCCCTCGCCACCGGCCTCCCGACTGGGGGCACCTGGAACACAGCTGTCCCGGACGGAAGCCGCCAAGCTCTCCGAAGGCCTGCGGACTCTTCCAGATGTGAGGTGGTGTGTTTCTTCCTTCAATAAACCGGCCTCCCTGTTAACGGCTCCACCTTCCTTGTCACCTGCCTGTCCATTGATCCCCCTTTGCAGGGGGGGGCGGGGGGGGCAGCAGGAGGTAAAGCCCAGGTCCTTCTGGCGCTTGGATGGCATTGTTCCCCCCTCACGCCCCCCCCCACTCTTGCCAGGCCACTTTGCACCCAACCTGTTAGCCCCCCCTGGCCTTGTTTTCAGAGTCTCTTCCCCCGCCCTGTTCGGTTGCTTTGAATTGTGGCCAGGGGACTCGGGTGGGGGGGCAGCTGCCTACGTCGAAATCAACTGCAGGAAACTGACCTTTGCGAAGCAGCTGGAAGGCCGGAGATTTCCTCCAGCCACCTGGGGTTGGCACACCTGGCAGAACGAGGCTCCTGGTGCCAAATTGGGAGGAAGATGCCCAGAGCCTCTACCTGCCACGGGGCTCCCAGCTATGAGGCCCTTTCTCAGCCATCCCAGCTTCTAGGAACCATCCCGCGTGCCACGGAGGGGGACCTCTGCGCTTGTAATAAAACGAGGACTTCTGACTCTCCTGGCTCCCTTTGTCTTTTGGAAAGAGGCGGTGTGTCTCTGCCAGAGAGCATGGCGTGCGCCTAGGGTTGAGTGCTGGCTTCACAAGACATCCGGAGCATTGGGTCCTGGGTGCTCTGTGTACTTCGTGGGTTCCTTGCAGGCGTTTTGTGACCGGACTAGGTAACATCATCAGAAGGGAGTGAGGTTTGTGGAGAGGAGGAGGAGGACTGGGGGGGTCCTGGGTGCTCTCTGAGCCTGATGGTTTCTTTGCAGGCGTTTCAGTACCGGAGTAGGTAACATCATCAGTGTGAAGAGGGTGGATTTGGGGCTTGTGGGTAATTTAACAGTGAAAAGTCTTAATTAAGGAAGGCCCCAGAGGAACCCACCAACCCTGGCAGGGAAGCCACTGGAACATGATGGCTAATCTTTTCCACACTGAGGACCGAAACTGGAATGCCCACCGGAGCACCACAACCCGGAAGAGAACAGCTGCCCAGGGCACATGTGCGCATCGGCCAGCTGCTCTTCCGGGTCCCGTCGCACGCAGCTGCTCTCTTCTGGGGTCCGCAAAGCCCAGCGGGATGGTGCGCATGCCTGCAACGGAACCCGGAAGAGCAGCTGGTAGTGGCCCACGTGTGTCCACAGAGAAGGCTCTGCATGCCCCCTGTGGCTCTCGTGGCCTAGGCTTCCCTCCAGGCGCCTTTGGCATGAGAGCTCTGTGTGTCCTCAGAGGCTGCGAGGGAGGCTTTTCCCCACCAGCAGCCCCTCCTCCCAGCACAGAATGGCAGCCTCGGAGCTTCCTCCCCTCAGGGGAGCTCAGGACAGCAAGCGGCTGCTTTAGCAATAGCAATAGCAGTTAGACTTATATACCGCTTCGTAGGGCTTTCAGGCCTCTCTAAGCGGTTTACAGAGTCAGCATATCGCCCCCAACAACAATCCGGGTCCTCATTTCACCCACCTCGGAAGGATGGAAGGCTGAGTCAACCTTGAGCCGGTGAGATTAGAACCACTGAACTGCAGATAGCAGTCAGCTGAAGTGGCCTGCAGTACTGCACTCTGACCACTGCGCCACCTCGGCTCTGCTTTCACTTCCTCCTGCCTCCCGTTTTCTCCCCACCCACAAGAGCCCTGTGGCTGAATCCCCACAACCGTCCCATGGGGAAGAGGGGGGGGGGCTTGCAAGTACCCCTCGAGGTACAACAGTTCATTTAGCGACTGTTCAATGTTACATTGGCACTGGAAATAGTGACATACGACCGTTTTTCACACTTAAAGCCATTGTGGCATCCCCATGGCCACGGGGTCAAAATTCAGAGGTTTGACAAGTGGCTCGTATTTACGACAGCTCTCTCTGGGTGTCACATGATCCCCTTTTGCGACCAGCTGACAAGCAAAGTCCATGGAGAAGTCAGATTAACTTCCCAACTGTGTGACTTACTTAAGTGCAGTGATTTACTTAAAAGACTGTCAAGAAAACTCGCAAAATGAAATGAGGCAAAACTGCTAATGGTTCATTTATAAGTATAATCTTTATTGCCATTGTGCTTAAATACAACGAAATTGGTTTTAACCTCACTGGTGCAAAGAAAAAGGAAAACTAGCGTCTGCATGGAGTGATTGTGGTTGTATGTCTCACAGCCCAAGGATAGAAACTATCTTTAAACCTCTGGCTGGCTATGCTTTGATGCCTACCATGCCTGATGGCAGAAGTGCAGAGAGACACTGACCAGGGTGTGAATCATCTCTGAGTATCTTCCTTACTCTGCTAAAGCAGCGAGACCTGGCGATGTCGTCCAGTGGGGTCAGAGGGCAACCAATGCTTTCAATCCAAATTGATCACTCTCTGTAGGGCCTTCCTGTCTGCAGCTGTTAAACCACACCATACTGTAATACAGCTTTCTCAACCTTGTCAACTTGAAGATGTCTGGACTTCAACTCCCAGAATTCCCCAGCAGTGGTTAGGACAGTGTTTCTCAACCTTGGCCACTTGAAGATGTCTGGACTTCAACTCCCAGAATTCCCCAGCCAGCGAATGCTGGCTGGGGAACTCTGGGAGTTGAAGTCCAGACATCTTCAAGTTGACAAGGTTGAGAAACACTGCTGTAATACAATATGTGAGGACACTTTCTATGGTGGACCTGATTTTTTTTGCAGGACTCTTAAGGAAATGAAGTCTCTGTTGGGCCTTTCCAATCAATCACCAGGGACCTGTTGTTTCTCCAGGTGAGATCTTGACTAAGAAGCACTCCCAAGAGTTTAAAGAGGAAACCCTCTCCATTACAGCCCCTCTTGATATCACAGTGGGGCAGGGTTCCTCTCTATGCTTCCAGAAATCTAGCAGCAGAAATCTTGGTTGTAAAGCGAGGACTGCCTCTATTGGGGCGCTTGCTCTTCGTCCAACCGCATCCGTTCTGATTGATTCTTCTTCCCCTGGAAGGAGAGCGGAGCCAGGGACACAAGCGCTTGACGGAGGGGGCTCCAATCACCCTGGATTTCCCCACCAGTGGACGGGGGCTTTGTTGAGAATCTCAAAGCCCCGGGGCTTCCTGAAATAGCCGAGTCTCCATAAAAGCAAGAGTTAGGGGAACCTAGGAGGTCATGCAACCCAACCCGCTGAACGCTGCAGGATCCACTTCATCAGGGCTCTCCCACCTGGGCGACTTTATGACTTGTGGACTTCAACTCCCAAAGTTCCAAAACCAGCTGCCTGAGGAATTCTGGGAGTTGAAGTCCACGAGTCGTAAAGTCGCCCGCATTACAGAAGCCCCGAGAGATCCAGGCTCGGCTTCAGCGACCGGCCCGGGGCTGCTGCAGCCCTCGCCTTGCCCAGCCTCGCCGCCCGCTTCCCACGGCCAGGACCCGCGAGCGTCGCACGTGGGCAGGGCTCGAGCCAAACCCCGCCCCCTCCGCTCTAACCGGCGCATGCGCGGTGAGGCACCAGGGCCGGTTTGTCCGCGCTCGGCCACCGTCCGCCGTTTGTTTCCTTGGCTTCGGCGAGCCAAGATGGCGGCGACAGGTCTGGAGCGGGTCCGTGTTTCGGCGGCGGAGCTCCGGCGGGGGATCCTGGCCACGGCGGACGCGGCGGCGGCGGCGGCGACGCACGGGAGGGGCGGCCCAGGTGAGGGCGCGGCAGGCGGGTTGGCTGGCTGGTTGGTCGGTTGGCGGCGGCGCGAAGTAGGGTGGCCGGGGGGCGTGGCGCGCTGGTGCCCCCTCCTCTCTCCCTCCCTCCCTCCCTGAACACCTGCGCGCGCTCCGCGCCTGCTCAGTCTTTCCTCCTCGATCTGGCCCGGACTACAGCTCCCACAAGGCCTTGCCGGTCCGTTAAGGGGACCCGGGGACTTCCGCCATGGGGGCCCTTCCGGAAGGCCTCTCTTTGCCCCCACCCCTTGCGAAGAGGTCAGCTGGAGTGGCGGCGGCTGCCCCGCCTCGCCCCCCTCCGGGGTCTCCTTTCGTAGTCTATCTAAACCTGTTTACCCTCCCTGGGCCCGGGGGGGGGGGGGTTGCTTGGTTCGGGGGGGGCGTGTCCATCCTTGGCCCCTTTAAGACCTGTGGACTTCGACTCCCAGAATTCTCCAGCAGTTTTGCCCCTTTGAACGCTGGCTGAGGAATTCTGGGAATTGAAGTCCACAGTTCTTAAAGGAGCCAAGAGTGGGACCCCCCCCCCTTTCCGCTCTAGTTTGATATCTTTGCTGTTTGTTTCTCCTTGTAATTTGTGCAGCTGGACAGGCTTGAAGTTGAAATAACAAATAGCCACATGAGACTCCAAATGGAAGTATTGGGGGGGGGAGTGAGGGTCTGTCCCTCTGACAAAGGGGAGCCCCCACTCCCTCCCTGGTTGGAGCTGATCTTGCCTTTGAGGAACCTTTCCTGGCCTTTTGCTGAAACTGCTTCCTGGAACTATTATTTTGAGTTGCATCTTTTGGAGAGACAGAGAGTGTAGAGAAAGCGGGAGAATCTTCAAATAGTTGAACACTTGTGTGTTGCAGACATGTCCACATACAAAATCTCCCTTTGGTACCTTTATCATCTCATGTCCTAACTATCAGTGTTGCCTTCCTGGGCACCTGGGCTCATTTCTTGGAGCCCTTGTTGTTACAGGGTGGATCCCAAGAATCGGGTCCTGTGCTGAGGGAGGATCTGAACCAAGGACACGTGGAATGGAAGAGTTGGTTCTTATGGTCCCAAAGGCAACTGGACTTTCTCGAGTTGCCTCTTGAAAAAGTTCCTTTGGGACAACCATGACCTGGATGACTGAGACTCTCCATAGACAGTTGGCTCTTATTATTGGACGACCACACTTGGATGTACCTGGGATTGTGTCTCCGATGTTCTTGGAATTGTGTCTGATGTACCTGGGATTCTATCTTGATGTACTTGGAATTGACTCTTTGATATACCTAGAATTGTGTTTGTCTTTTCAGAAGCCAGGTAATAATGTTTGACTCACAGTCACCTTATGAACTACACTTTCGACATCATTTTCACATCTCATAGGTCACCACCAGGTCATATCCTGTCTCTGCATTCAGAATGCTAAATCTGATTTTGTTAGTTTTTCACCCAGTTATCCAACCTATCTTGGTTTTTTTTAATCCTCTTGAATATTAGTCAACCCAGTTTTGCATAATTTCTAAATCTGATCAGCAAACCTCTTACTTTTTCATCTCGGTCGCTCATTAATGTATTGCTGAGTATAAGACCCACAGCTGAACCTTGAGGCCATCCGCTTGGTACTTCCTCCCATTTTGGTTAAAAACCACAGGAAGCCCTCTTGGAAAATGCATTTATTTGTTTAAGGGATTTATAAAGCTGCCCCACTCACAATTTGTGGCTGTGGAAATAGTCCTAATAAAAGTTTTAAAAAATGAGTCAAAAGTAGCAAACCTGCTCAGAACCACGTGGGCTCATCTAAGATCTTGGTCCATCACCCAGGAGAAGAGCCTTATGGGGACAGGTAGCTCTTCCACTTAATGACCATAACTGAACCCAAAATTTCCATTGCTAAGCAAGACAGTTAAGTACATTTTGCCCCATTTTAGGACCTTTCTTGGCACAGTCGTTAAGTTAATCTGGCTTCCTCATTGACTCAAAGGCCCCGGGACATTGCGACCGTCATAAATATGAGCCAGTTGCCAAGCCTCTGAATCGTGGTCATGTGACCGAGGGGATGCTGCAAGGGTCATAAGCAGTGGTGGGATTCAAATAATTTAACAACCGGTTCTCTGCCCTAATGGTTTCTTCCAACAACCAGTTCACCAAAAGTTAACAACTGGTTCTCCTGAAGTGGTGCGAACTGGCTGAACCCCACCACTGGCCACGTGTGAAAAACAGTCACAAGTCACGTCTTTCAGTTCTTTTGTAACTTCAAGCAGCCATTAAAAGAATGGTCGTGAGTCCAGGACTACCTGTGCGTAGAACTCCCTTGTGCTCTCCAAAACGTCTTTCTGAAACTGAAATAGCTTCCGTCCACACATTCAGCCGTGCAGTTTGCTTGCGCTTTGTACATTGCTGCAACGTACAAGACCGGCTGTACACATAAATGTAATATACTCCGTCAGCCCAAGCCAGGCCTCTGGTAGGGAAGAGAGACGGAGGAAGCCGCCTTGGCTACCAACAGAATATTTTGAGCTCCGGGTTGAAAAGTGGGAGCCCTTGGTGCTCTCTTGCGCTGGGAGTTGGGCTGCGTGGACACTTAAATTGTGATGGTGTTAAAGTTTTAAGCCCTGCGTCCTGACTTGGTTCCTTTGGAAGAAAACCCCTCGACTCCACGGCTGAAGGGAAAGTTACTAAGTTCAAGCAGTAACAACCACCTGATCAAAGCTGGATCTGAGTGTCAAAGCTTGGCATTTCCCCCCTTTGACCGATCAGTGCCCCAAGAGGATTCATTTCAGATGTTTTCACAACGGCTTTGAGGTTTAGGTGCCTTTTTGGGGGAGTTTTGCCTTTTATTCTCACGCTCCGTCCTTGATTGACACCTATGAGCCAAGGTGGCGCAGTGGTTAAATGCAGCACTGCAGGCTACTGCTAGATCAGCAGTTCGGCGGTTCAAATCTCACCGGCTCAGGGTTGACTCAGCCTTCCATCCTTCCGAGGTGGGTAAAATGAGGACCCAGATTGTTGGGGGCGATATGCTGACACTCTAAACCGCTTAGAGAGGGCTGAAAGGCCTATGAAGCGGTATATAAGTCTACTGCTATTGCTCTGGCTCCTATCACCCCCCCTCCCCTGTTCCTCCCCGTGCCCATTCCCCACTTCCCCAATCTCCTCCCCCCCTTCCTCTGCGCTTTATGGCAGGATGCCAGCAGAGCGAATAGGCAAAAGATGGCAGGGCCAACGGTGTTTCCATCCGGAGCTTCTGCTCTTGTTCAAGAGAGTCTGCCGTGTCTATTTTCCCCTCTTATGACGTTTCCTAGATGCTGAGCTGGCCTCCTCCTCCTCCTCCTCGTTGACCTTCTCTTAACCCCGTGGAATCAGTTTTTGTGGTCTGGTTGCCCTTTTGGCTTTTCCTGTGGGGCCTCCTGGTGGTTTCCCCCCTCGGCTCTATGCAAAACGGGAGATTTCGCTCACGGCTCCTTCTCGGTTCTGCTACATCTTACGCAGCAGGTGACTCTCCCTCCGGCTGCTTTTAAGCTCGGCTGTCTAGAGACGGTTCTTGGCCATGGGCCGAGGGCTCCGCGTGGGGCAGGATCTCCCGTTATGATCCGCATTTCCATCAGGTCAGCAACAGCTGTCAAAGAGAAATCTAATCGGCCAGCGTCCAACTTTGGCAACTTTAAGACTTGGGGACTTCAATTCCCAGAAGTCCCCCAGTCGTAAAGTTGACTGGAATTCTGGGAGTTGAAGTCCCCAAGTCTTAAAGTTGCCAAAGTTGGACGCCCCTGATTTACAGGACAGGATGGCTATAGCTGGCCCTCTCGCTCAGTTGACTCCGGTTGACTTACAAGAATTAAAAACGCTCACATGTGATCGTATGTTATGAAATTAAAAGAATTAAAAACGCAAAACCTCCAAGCCAGAACCCCGGCTGATAAATCCTAGTGCTGGAGGAAAATCTATAGCTACCTACGGAAGCAAAAGCCCATTGACAGCAGCCGGGCTTCTCTGGCCACCCGGTCCGTTTCTTCAGGGCAGAGGCCTAAGCAGTTGCAGCAACTGGATAATCCAGTTGAATGCAAAGAAGGACCAGGGGAGGCATGATAGCAGCCTCCCCATGTCAAAAGGGCCGCCCCAAAGAAGATTTGGGAGTCAAGCTATTCCCCAAAGCCCCAGAAGGCAAGAGAGAACGGATGGAAACTCATCAAGGAGGGAAGCGACCGGGAATTTAGGAGACATTTCCCGGCAGTTCGAAGAGTTAAGCAGGGGAACATAAGTTTCCTCCAGAAGTTGGGAACGCTCCAACACTGGGAGCCTTTAAGAAGAGACTGGACAGGCATTTGTCTAATCAGGGGGTTGGACTAGAACAGTGTTTTTCAACCTTGGCAACTTGAAGATGTCCGGACTTCAACTCCCAGAATTCCCCAGCCAGCGAATGCTGGCTGGGGAATTCTGGGAGTTGAAGTCCGGACATCTTCAAGTTGCCAAGGTTGAGAAACACTGTCCTAACCACTGCTGGGGAATTCTGGGAGTTGAAGTCCGGACATCTTCAAGTTGCCAAGGTTGAAAAACACTGGACTAGAAGACCTCCAGAGTCCCTTTCAACTCTGGCATTCTGTTGTGTCTCTTCTCTGTCCTTTTGGTGAAGAGCCCAGCAATTCCCCCTCCTTCTGGCCCCCGTCTCCAACCCCTTTGATTCGTTATAGGTAGTCCTCGACCTACAACCTTTCATTTCGTGACCGAAATTACAACGGCACTGAAAACACGGACAGGACTGTTTTTCAACAACCATTGTGAGATCCCCACAATCAACGTCTCCAAAATTCAGACGCTTGGCAACTGACCCATATTTATGACGGTCGCAGTGTCCTGGGGTCATGTGATCCCCTTTTGGGACCCCGTGGCAAGCCACCTCAATGGAGAAACCAGATTCACTTAACGACCATGTGATTAGCATATCAACGGCAGTGGTTCACTTAAGAACTGTGGCAATAAAGGTCATAAATTGGGGCAAACCTTACTTAACAACTGTCTGGCTTAGCAACCAAAATGTTTGGCTCCCTTGTGGCTGTAGGTTGAGGACTTAAAGGGGGAGCTCCTGGCTCCGTGCAAGAGACCCCTCTCTGGTATCTTGCTCACCACCAGGCGCCCTTTCCCGCACCGCAGAACCTCAGGTGTGCCACCCGCTCAGGTGCCAGGCTCCAGACCCGTGTTTGCTGGGCTCCCAGCCTCCGACCCCAGAGGGCATCTTCGTGCCTCCGTGGCCAGCTTCTGCCAGGGCCTCTGGGCGGCGGCTCTGCTCTTGCTGCGACCCAGTCTCTGGGTCTTTAGCACCATCTTTCGTGACACCCTGCTTCCCCCCCCCCCCCGGCAGCTTCAGCGTTAACAGATTGGAGGGAGCTTCTTGGAGAAGGGAAACGTTGCCAGGGAAAAACCCCAAGAAAGTCCAGTTGCCTTTTGGGAAAAGCCCCTTTGGGGCAGCCATGGCCTCCGCAGACCCAAGGTGGGAAGTGGGGGGGGGGCTCACTTGGGGGGAGACCTCCAGGTTGGCCTGCCTGATGCCCCTTCCGGTCCTTCGGCCGCAGAGCCTGGCAGCCAGAGGCTCCCTCTGGGCACCTGTGGCCTGACCCAGCCACTGGGCTCCATGCAATAGCAATAGCAATAGCAATAGCAGTAGACTTATATACCGCTTCATAGGCCTTTCAGGCCTCTCTAAGCGGTTTACAGAGAGTCAGCATATTGCCCCCAACAATCTGGGCAATCTGGGTCCTCATTTTACCCACCTCGGAAGGATGGAAGGCTGAGTCAACCCTGAGCCGGTGAGATTTGAACCGCTGACCTGCTGATCTAGCAGTAGCCTGCAGTGCTGCTTTTAACCACTGCGCCACCTTGGCTCTCCATGCCCGGAAGCCAAGGGAGAACTCAGGGCTGGGCTGTTCCGTGGGCCCCCTGGGCCGGGACCCTCGGTTCCAGGCCCTTCTGGCCCAGCCTGGTTGCCACGGGAGCCACTGCCAGTGTTCCGATGCCAGCCCACCACAGCCTCCCCAGGACACGCTGGGTCTTCCGGGCTGCAGCCCGCAGAATGGCCATGGCCCATGAAGCTGAGCGGTGGGAGGCCTCGGCCACAGATGGGAGGTGCTCCCCAGGAGGAGGAGGAAGAGGAGGAGGAGGAGAGGGTCTGTCCTGGCTCTGGGAAGGAGCCTCCGTGGGGCTCAAGGGGGAGGGCTACAAGGGGCTCTGGAGGGAGGGGGGTGTTCGTGGCCCAAAACCAAGGGACCAGAGGGCCATGGGAACCAAGCGTGGGGTCTTTAGCCTTCCCAAAGATTCTCCCCGTCCTCCCGAAGGGCTCAGGAGGGGAGGGGGCTCTCCCCTTGCGGGGGGGGCTAGCCGTGCCAAAGCTGGGAGGGCTCCGCAGAAAGAGCCACCGCCAGGCCCTCCTGCTGGACCCCAAAATGGGGACTTTTAGGTTTAATGTTAGTGGTAATGATATATTTCATTTCTTATTTTTGTAAAGATGGGTTTTTTCCCCCCATTTTTAATGAGTTCGATGTTGTTTCCTTGTTTTTTTCCTTTTTTCCTTTCCAAATTTTTGTATTTTTACTTGGGAGATATAGATAGATATAGATATACAAAATATATATTTGGTTATTAGCAGCTTCAGCTGCAATCAGAAACACAGCCCCAGCCACCCCCTCCCCCACCCCCAGAAAGCTGTTTTAGTTAAATGCAAAAGTTGTCTTTTTATTTCTTCATGTTTGGATCCTCTTTGCTTTTCTGTTTTTTTTTCTCTTTCAATTAATACATTTGTTACTTTTTTAAAAAAAAGCATTTTTAATGGTTGCCTCTTAGCAGTAGCAGTGGCCCTTAGCCTTATATCCCGCTTCACAGGGCTTTTCCAGCCCTCTCCAAGCGGTTCCCAGCCTCTGGCCCCCAACAGTCTGGGTCCTCATTTGACCCACCTGGGAAGGACGGAAGGCTGGTGAGGTTTGAACTGCCAAATCGCAGGCAGACGGCAGTCAGCAGAAACAGCCTGCAGTACTGCAGTCTCACCACTGCGCCACCGTGGCTCCTCTTTCCTATCTCTCTGTGTTCATGAAGCCATCAAACGCCATTAGAAGCCGGCCTCGGTTTCTGGCTACCTTGTGCAGCTGGGGGGGAAACGTCTTATGGGGTGTAAAGCTGGGAGAGGAAGGGATGCCAAGAGAGTCAGCAGGCGCCCCGAACCTTTTCCCTCCCCCCCCCCCCTTGGCACCCCTTCCTCTCCCAGGAATTCTCTTCTGGCCAATCCGCCCGGTGCTTAAGGCTGGGCAGAGGAGATGGGGGAAAGGAAAGCCCAGTCACATGATGTCCCACTTAGTGACAGCTTTGCTTAACGACAGAGCTGCCACTCCCGGTTTGGTTGCATAAGTCGGTTTGCTCCCTCACCACAGCTGGTCTGCCCACTCCTCCCTCCCTCCCTCCCTCCTTCAAGCACACAAACACCCCCCACCTCCCCCAGTGGCTCCAGGGCTGACCCTGCTGTTGTGTCGTCCCCCCCCCCCCTGCAGAGACCATGAAGGAACCGAGGCATCGGAAGGACAACAGGCGTCCGGATCTCGAGATCTACAAGCCGGGCCTCTCCCGCCTGAGGAACAAGGCGGCCCCCGAGAAGCCGGAGCCTCCGAGGCAGGAGGAGGCCAAGGAGGAGAGGCCGGGCCCCAGGGAGCCCCCGGCAGCCGCCTGCAAGGAGGGCAGCCCGCCCCCCCAGCCCCCTCCCGAAGACGGGGGCCAGCCGCCCAACGGCTTCCTGGAAGGCTCCCCGCAGGGCCGCGGGGGCACCCCTGAGGACTGGTGCCCTCGCATCATCCGGCGGGCCAAGAAGCCCGACCAGCAGATCTACCAGCCTGGCAAACGCCTGCAGGCCTCGCCCCGAGAAGCCGGGGCTGCCCCCCCGGTAGACGAGGAGCCGCCCCCGAAGGAGGAGAGGGGAGCGGACTGCGAGAAGGAGGCCGGGAGGGCCGGCAACGGCCTCAGGAAGCCCGGGGACCAGGAAGGGGAGCCGAGCCAGGAAGGGGCCAAGCCTCTCCGGGGGGAGAAGGGCCGGCGGGCCGAGCGGCCCCGGAAGCCCCGAGACGAGCTGGGCCACGGCAAGGGCAGCCCCCCCAAGCGCTACTCCCGCTCGGACAAGCGCCGTAGCCGCTACCGCACCTGCAGCACCAGCTCGGCCGGAAGCAACAACAGCACCGAGGGGGCCCGCGGGGAGGGGGAGGTGGGCAGGAAGCCCCCGGAAAGGCCCCGCCCTCAGAAGCAGCTCTCCGCCTCCTCCACCGACTCCCTGGAAGAGGACCGGGCCGAGGAGGCCCCCGAGGGCAGGAGGGGCTGCGAGCACAGCCGGCCCGGGCGGGGCCAGGACCCCCGAGCGGCCCAGGGGGGTGGCAGGGGCTCCGCAGGCAGGGGCTCCGGGGCCTCCCAGCCTGAATGGCGGAAGGGCGGCAGGCCCTCCAGGGCCACCCCCAGGGACCCCCCGGAAGCCGGGGAGGGGAAGTCCCAGAACCGGGGCCGAGGAATCCTGGTGCTGCCAGCTAACACGGACCTGACCCCCAGCGGCACAGGGTCCCCCGAAGCCCCCCACGCAGGGGGCGCCCGGCTCCTTTTTGGCGGCAGCAAAGGCCCTCGCGGCTGGAGCCGGGGGGGCACGTCCCGCCGCCTCTGGGACCCCAACAACCCAGACCAGAAGCCGGCACTGAAGAGCCCCGGGGCCCAGCTGCACTTCCTGGACACGGACGATGAGGGGGCCCCCGTGCCTCGAGGGGAGCCCTGCCAGGCCCAGGCCCCCTACTACCGCTTCCAGAACTCGGACAACCCCTATTACTATGGAGGGGCCCCCTACCCTTACACGGGTTACCCCCTGCCCTACCCCATGGGCACCGGCACCGAGGCCTACCCGGGAGCCTATTACCCCACCGGCTACCCCAAGCAGGCCGAGCCTTGTGGGGCTGGGGGGGCTGGCAGCGCCCTCCCGGCCGAGCCCCCGAGCAGGGAGGCAGAGCAGCAGAAGGGCCCCCAGCAGCAGCAGCAAGAGCTGGGCAAGGCCCTGCGGGAGGCCGGGCACCTGGAGCAGCAGCTGAGCAACCTCCTCTCCCGGGACAGGCTGAGTCCGGAGGGCCTGGAGAAGATGGGCATCCTCAGGTGGGCAAGGGGAAGGGGGGCGGCCACAGGGGGGGGGGGGAGGGCTTCTCTCTTGGCCAGGGGAGCCATCTGGAGCCTCGCCTTGGAGCTGGGGGCTGGGAGGGGGCCTGGCCTGGGGGGGCTTCCTAGGCACCAGGGGGGAGGAGGGAGGGCCGGGGGTCCTGAGGGGAGGGGGACCCTTTCTCCGGGGGTCCTTGGGGACTTTCTTAGCCTTGGAAATGTTACCTGACCCCTCTGGGATTTGAGGTTGGGGGGGTGTGTACGCTCCTGTCAGCCCCGGGGAAGCAGGGAGAGAGCAGCCCCCCCCCCTCCAACTACAGGTAGTCCTCAGCTTACGGCCACAATTGAACCCACATTTCCTGTTGCTAAGAGAGGCGGTTGTTAAATGAGTTTTGCCCCGTTTTACAACCTGTCTTGCCACGGTTGTTCAGTGACTCACCGCAGTTGTTCAGTTAGTGACATGGTCATTAAGTGAACCCGCCGTCCCCACGGACTTTGCTTGTGGGGAGATCCCAAGGGGGGGGGCTGAGCTCCCAGTCAGCCTGACCCCCCCCCCAGGATGGAGAGCAGAGACAGTGGGGGGGGGTGAGGAAGGAGGAATGAAGACACGCCTGCAGAGTTTCACCACTGGGACCCCAGCGGTCGGGAGGGTGGGAGAGGGTCCACAGTCCCTTTTCCCAGGGCCGCCGTAATTGGAAGTCACTATCCAGAAGGTCGTAAGCTGAGGACGAGAGGCAGTGGGGAAGGAAGCCGGGGGCCACAATTCTGTCTTTCCCCCAACAGCCCCTTTCTAGGGAAAAAAACTCCCCCCAATTCCCCCCCGCCCCCCCGTTGGCCGTGCCCTGCTCAGAACTGCGAGGCAGGAGTGGCCGGCCGGAGTGAGGGCTTGCCCGTGGGCGGGCGGGGGCAGCTCAACCTGGGCAGGCCAGCGGGCATCATGCGCCAGCCTTCCGCGTGCCCCGGTTCCCCTCTTCCCCCTCCCCACCTCCAGCCGGGCCACCAAGCCGCAAAGTTCGAGGCCTTGCAGTGTTTTGAAAAATCCATCGTATGAGGGGACTCCTCCTACAACGGTTCATTTAGTGACCATTCCAAGTTACAAAAACTCCTGTCATTTGGAATGTTCCCTAAATCAGTGTTTCTCAACCTTGGCAACTTGAAGATGTCCGGACTCCAACTCCCAGAATTCCCCAGCCAGCGAATGCTGGCTGGGGAATTCTGGGAGTTGAAGTCCAGGACATCTTCAAGTTGCCAAGGTTGAGAAACACTGTCCTAACCACTGCTGGGGAATTCTGGGAGTTGAAGTCCGGACATCTTCAAGTTGCCAAGGTTGAGAAACACTGTCCTAACCACTGCTGGGGAATTCTGGGAGTTGAAGTCCAGGACATCTTCAAGTTGCCAAGGTTGAGAAACACTGCCCTAAATGACCTGTCGTGAGTCGAGGACTGTCGTATCCAATGGGTGTTTATTTAAGCGTCACCCCCCCCCTCCATGGGGGTTGTGGGGAGGGCCCCCCCCTGCCTCCAGTGAGCGGGGGCCCCGTGTGGCTTGCAGGGCGGAGATGCTGCAGCTGTACGAGCGCTGCCTGCTGACGGACATCGAGGCGGCCGATGCGCAGAACGTGGACCAGCTGCTCTGGAAGAACGGCTTCTACCAGGTCATCGAGAGGTTCCGGCAGCTGCTGAAGGAGCCCTCCGCCGGGGAGAGCGCCCACGAGGGACGCGCCAGGCTGCTCCAGGTCCTGGACGAGGTGAGGCCCAGGGATCCCCAGCAGGAAGGCCCCCCCACCCCCAGGGTCAGGAGGCGGGAGGGGTACCTGCGGGAGGGGGGGAGAACGGAGCCGTCCCATGCAGGGAAGCCTAGCAGGGAGGACAATTAGCCGGTGGAACTGCTGGCCACCAGAGGTTGTGGAGGCTTTGAAGAAGAGCCTGGGCAGCCCTTTGGGAAAGGGAGGGGTCTCTGCTAGAGGGTCTTCTGCCTGAAGACCTCCAAGGTCCCCCCCCCAGCTCTGATTGATTCATTGCCCCACCACTGGGCCACGCGTGGTGCAGATGAGCCCCAAGGACAGGAGGGGCCTGAGCAGGGCTGGGAATGGCCCATGGTCTCCTGCTAGAGCGGGGAGGGGCTGGACTAGAAGACCTCTGAGTTCCTCTCCCGTGATGCTGCTGCTGCTCCCCCCCCCCCCTTCAGGGCACCGTCTTCTTCGACGGCCTCCTCCAGAAGCTGCAGCTGACCTACCAGTTCAAGCTGGAGGACTACATGGATGGCCTGGCCGTCCGCAGCAAACCCCTGCGGAAGACGGTGAGGAGGGGAAGGGGGCCGGGGGGCCGGGGCCGTTCATGGGGAGGGGGGCTCCAGGGGGTCTTTCCCCTCGGGGACCCCTCCTCCTCTGTTGAGGGGCTGGCAGTCCTGGCCTTTCTGGGGGGGAGGGGGGTCTCGTGCCCTCCTGGGGAGGCTCCCAGCTGCCCCTCCCTCCCTCCACCCCCTCCAAGCTGCCTCCCTGCTCTCCCCTCCCCAGGTGAAATACGCCCTCATAAGTGCCCAGAGGAGCCTGATTTGCCAGGGCGACATCTGCAGGTACCGGGAGCAAGGCAGCGACACGGCCAACTACGGGAAGGCCCGCAGGTAGGGCAGGGCTCGGGGGCAGAGGCGGGGGGGGGGTCCACAAGGGGCTGGCCAAGGAACGACCCTACGCCCCTTTTTCCAGAAGGGTGGGGAAAGGAGTCACCTGAGCTGCGGGCCTTCCCAGCATTTGACGCCCCCACCTGAGCCAGCCCTGGGGGGAGGGGGGCATAACGGGGGCTTAATAAACAGGTCCTCCCAGGCCGGGTGGGCCATAACTGCAGGAAGGAGCCCCCGCCTGCCCTTCCCATCGGGAAGACCCTAACGCTCGTCCTTGGCACTTATAGCAGGGCAGAAACGCTGCCCCCTCCCAGTCTTCCCACCCCCCCTGGCTGTAAAAATTATACAGCCCTGAAATCCGAGAGGGAGGGGCCTCATTCCCTCTGCCCGCCCCCCCCCCCACCTCTGAGGGGATGGCACCAACTCTCCCGTGGCATCCAGACTCCCCTGGCTAATTGGGGGCCAGATTGGCTTTCCCGGAAGAGGGCAAGGAGTGGGGGCTTGAGCTGCGGGAGGGGAGAGGAAGGGGGGCCTGGGCAGCTGCCAAGGGCACCAGTCCACCTGGGCGTGATCCGTGCCAGGAGCTCTGCTTGAGCGCTCGGGGGCAGCGTGGCTTAAGGGCAGAGCTGGGGCCGGGCAGCTTTCCTAAAGAGAGCAGGCGCTCCGAGGCATGGGGCACTCCCAGCGAGGGCAGGAACTGGGGGAGGCAGGCAAAGTCTGAGCGGGGGGCACTTCACGGGCCCTCCAAGTGCCCTGATGACTCCTGCCACCCATTGGTCAGAGATGCCCCGGGGCCTTTCTGGCCTGGGCATCAAGTGGGCAGCTTGAGGCCGAGGCTGCAGAAGAGCGGGGGGAAGGGGAGGGCTCAGCTCTGCGGGTGGCTCTTCCCAGGCAGCCTCAGGGAGGGTCGGGGGGCCTCCAAAATCCCCCCCCCGGCCTTGGGCATCAGAGGCCCAGAGCAGCCCATGGGAGGGAGGGGAGGGCGCACGGCTCTTCCGTGGCTCCTGCCAGCTGCTCACTGGCTCTCCTTTCCCCCCAGCTGGTACCTGAAGGCCCAGCACATCGCCCCCAAGAACGGCCGGCCCTACAACCAGCTGGCTCTCCTGGCCGTCTACACGGTAAGAGGGAGGCTGGGTCGAGGCCGGGGGATGCGTGGCTGCAGGCTCCCCCCAGGCCCCTTTGGGCCCCAGGCGGGGAGGGGAGGGGGGCAAAGCAGGGGGGCTGAGGGGGCTCAGGCCCTGATGGGGGGTGGGGGGGCAGGTAGTCCCCCTCTTACAGCCACTATGGAGGCCAAAGTTTATATTGTTGAGAAACGTCTGAAGTGAGTTTTGCCCCATTTTACATCTCACCACAGCTGTTAAGTGAATCCCTACAGTGGTTACATTAGTCACACGGTCATTAAGTGAGTCCAGCTTCTCCCAAGCGAGTTTGCTGGTCGCAAATGGGGATCACGTGACCCCGGGGGCGCGGCAACAGTCGTAAACAATGAGTCTGATCACGTGGCCGTGGTGGTAGGTTAGAATAGAAGAGCGGAGTTGGAAGGGACCTCGGAGGTCTTCTAGTCCAACCCCTGCGGAAGTGTGAGAAAGGGTCATAAGTCATGTTTCTCAGTGCTGCTCTAACTTCGGTCACTGAATGAGATGTTGTAGGTCGAGGGCTGCCTGTGCCTGACAGCCAGGCCATCGCTGGGGGTGGGGGAGTCCGGCTGGCCCCCCCTCTGAGCCGCCGTCCGTCCGTCTCTCTGTCTGGGCAGAGGAGGAAGCTGGACGCCGTATATTATTACATGCGCAGCCTGGCTGCCAGCAACCCCATCCTGACGGCCAAGGAGAGCTTGACCAGCCTCTTCGAGGAGACCAAGCGCAAGGTGGGTACGGGAGGGGGAAAGGGGGGGGCTCCTGGGCTCCTGCGAGATCCTCATGCCCCCCTCTCCTCCTCCTCCCCCCTCGCAGGCAGAGCAGCTGGAGCAGAAGAGCCCCGGGGAGCGCGGCCAGCGGAGCAAGAAGGTGGCTTTCCGGCCCTCCGGGGACGATGCCACCCGCCTGGAGCTCTGGATCCACCCCTCCCACCCGCGCTCCGGCCAGGGCCAGGAGTCCAGCCGGGAGCCCGAGCAGGACGGCGGCCTGGGCAGCCTCAGCCCCAGCGAGGTGAGGGCTGCGGCGCTCCCACGTGGCCACAAGGGGGAGCTGCTTGGCTTTCTATGGGGAAAAGCCCTTGCTTTCTGCTTCGGATGGAGGGGAGCGGGCGGGGGGGCTCCCTTGCCAGGCCCACCCGGGTCCCTGTGGCCCTCCCTTGTCCAACGTTGGCCTGGGCCTTTCTCTGCAGGGGGAGGGAGGCCAAGGGACGCGGGGGGGGGGCATTCACGCGCTGTAATGGTGGCCATGAGCAGCCTGTGCTGAAGATCCTTGTGAGGTTTGGGGCAGTTTCCCCATCTCTACGCAGGGCCAACCGTGGGGGCTTTTGACTCCCAGAATCCTCCTGGCTGTGCTGACTGTGGAATTCTGGGAGTGGAAGTCCAGAGGTCTTTCTTAAGTACCCGAGTTTGGACACACACACACACACCCTGCTTTAAAAGTTTCATTTCTAAACAACATCAACAACACCCTTGGGGGCCCCTGCAACATCCTTCCGGTTGCACAGAGCCTTCCGGAACAGTCTCAAGAAAGTGGAGCCCCCCCCCCCCTTCGCCCTTTGGTCAGTGAGCTCCCCCGCTCATCTCCCCACTTCTTCTCTGCTGAGCTGCAAATGGGGGCGCATGAAGAAAGAAAGTGGGGGCACCAGTGTGGTTTTGGGGGACTGGTGGGAGCTTGTGGGTCCCACTGGAGTAATCCCCCCCCCCTCCCGAGACCCAGGCAAGCGTTTTGGGCTGCCGTTGGGCTTCTCTGCAGATGGGGGGTGGGTTTCTGAGGAAGGGGAGCAGCCCAAACACCTGTGGGCGTCCCTGGAAGCCCTGCCTGGGCTGGAGGGGCGTGTGGCCCATCTCCCCCGCCCCCCCACCAACAGGGGTGCTGCGTGCCAGATCCCCTGGGAGCCTACTTGACCTGGGTCACCAAAACCACCGTGAGCCGTTTCGTTTCCAGCCGTGAGGTTTTCTGGAGGAAGCCGCGGGTGCCAGGCTGAGAGGGGCTGGTTAGAGGCAGAAACCACATGCCCTCCTCCCACCCCACCCCCACCCACCCCCTCGGCCGGGAGACGTGACACACGGCACGCACTGGCCCGGCTGGGAACGGAAGGACTGTCAGGGAAGTCCCCCCCCCCCAGTCTCCATAGGCCGGAGTTCCTTCTCCTGCACCCCCCACCCCCCCCCCCAGGCAGAACTCCCAGCCTCTCAGGAGCCCCTCCCTCCTACCCCCCCTCTGATCTCTTCTTTTCCAGGCGGGGGGTGGGGGTGGGGATGCTCGGTTGGGGAGTTGGTCCTGCTTTGGGGCGAACCCCGTCCACCGCCAGTTCATATTCTGGGGGGGGATCACAGGGCGCACTTGCGGTCTCTCCCTTCCCCCACACAGACACACTTGACAAGTCATACCTGCCCACGCTTTCATGAGGACTAGAAGCTTTCCCTGGCCTCCTCCTGACCCCTGATGGTGCTTTTTCATGACTTTCCCTTTCGGAGTGATTCAGCCGCTCAGAGCTGGGGGGATGGGGGGATGGGGGCAGCCGAGCTCTGGGCCCCGTGCGGAGGGGCAGCCGCTACCCACTGGAGCCACTTCCCTGCCCCCCCCCCCCATTCTGCTCACAGGGGTCGCCTTTATGGCCCCCTCCGGCTGCCAGCACTGCTTTCGGCTCCCTGTTGGGCGGCTGAGGGGAGGAGCGTAAAGACCCCCAGGGGCCCTCCGCCTGCCCCCCCCCCAAGAGCAGCCACCTGGGGCTCCAGCGCTCAGCCCCCCCCCCCGCCCGGCCCTTCTTTGCCCCCTCCCCACACCCTCCCCCGTGGGGGTGACAGGCCAGGCTTTCCCAGAATCCTCCACTGGCTGCACGCTAGCAGGGGAATCGTGGGAGCCGAAATCCACGCCCCACCCAGGGTGGGAGAAGGGGGGCAAGGGGGAGGCTCCTGGCCTCTCCTGCTCTTGGTGGCCTTTTGGGTGGGGGGGCTCTCAGCCCCTGGGAACCTCCTCAGATTCCATGGAGGGGCTCCTGGGGGCCTGATCTGGATGGCTGGCAGGCCGGGCCCCTCCTCTCTGCCCTCCGCTGTTTCTGCTGCCAGCTGCTCCTCGGCCTTCCCTGATGGGGACCCCGGTTTATTCGGGGGGGGGGCTGGCGTAGCTCTGCCTCCCTTTCCCAACCCCCAGGGCTGCGTCTGTGAGGTCACGGCCAGGGCAGGGGGAGGGGGGGCAGCTCTGCAAGGAGCTGAGCAGCTTTTGCAGAAGTGCCCGTGGGCCGGTGCCACTTCCTCTTGTGGGCAGCCAGGCCCCGAGGTTCCCAGCGCCGGCCTGGCAGGTGAGTCACGCGAGGGCTGAGTCATCTGCAGAGCAGCCCCGGCAGGCGCTCTCGGCTCGCCTAGGGGGAGCTCCGGCCCCGGGGCCAAGAGGAGAGGGCGGCAGCCCCCCCCCCCCATTTCCCCCCCTTCCCCTGTCTCTGGGTGTTTCGTTCCAGAGGTGCAGCTCCCTCATGCACGCACAGACACGGCCCTGCTGGGCTTGAACCGCTGTCTTCCCAGGCCTTGTCTGCAGGGCATCGGGGGGGGGCTGTAGGGGGCCATGCTTGACATGGGGGGGCTCCAAACTCAGCCCCCCTCGCTGCAGGGTGTTCTCTGCCCCCCAAAATGTTCAGCGAAGGACTCCAGCACAAGTGGGGAGAGGGAGGGGGGCGCTTCTCCATCCAGGGGGGGGGGTTCCTGCTTGAGGTTCCCTGGGTTTCCTCCTGCCTGAGCAGAGGCTGGACGGGGGCTCTCGGACCACTCAGTGCGGCCAACGCTCGGGGGGGTGTCAACCTGCGGCAGGACCGGAGTGACCCTCATATCCAAGAAACGGGGGAAAGGAGGGAGGAAATGGAGCCTGGGTGACAAAAGTTAAAGCAAATGTGAAACTTACTTTAAATACTTCAATGCCCTCGCTAGATTCTCCTGCAGTCAGTTCTCCCTGCTGGCTGCACCGAGTGGCCCATTCCGTTGCACTAGATGACCTCAGAGGTCCCTTCCAACTCGGTTACTCCGGGGCCTCCTGGCAGGCCAGTGGTTGACAGGGCAGGGGGTGCTCCCCCCCCCCCGCTTGCCTTCCAGGGCTGACCATCAGCTCCCCCCCCTGCAATGGATGACGGGGCTTCTGGCCCCGAACGGCTGCAAAGGCCCCGTCTGCCAGCAGGGGGGGCCCTGGCCCCACCCTCCTCCTCCTCCTCCCCTCCGCAGCTGTCTGGCAGGGGCCCTCGGAAGGCCCGGGGGGGGGGGAGGCTGGAGGCCAGGGCCCGGCCGCTGGGTTCCCATCTGCTGTACCACCCCCTCGTCCCTGGCCAGGTTCTCCGGCCACTCGGGACTCGGCCCGTTCGCAGGAAGAGGGAGCAGCAGCAGAGGGCCTGGATTGTTTTCTCATCTTCCCCATCATATTTTCCCCCCCTGCCCCCTCCCTGCCCCCCCCCTCTTTTCCCATGCAGCTGAACAAAAGGTTCGTCCTGCGTTTTCTCCAGGCTCATGGGAAGCTGTTTACCAGGATTGGGTAAGGGTGCAGGATGTTTGTTTTCTCTCGCCTCCATTACCAGCCCTTCTGGAATCCAGTCCCCGGAGCAGCTGGGCTGGCGTTTGGAGCGGAGGGCAGAGGGTGGGACGCGGATGACCGGCCTCCTCCTCCTCCTCCTCTGCGGGGTCTCTGGGGGGGGAGAGGAGGAGGAGCGGGCTGGGCTCCGCTTCTCTACTGGCTCAGGGCTCTGCCCGGGGGGGGGGGGCAGCTCCTCTGCCGGCTCAGAGCAAAACCCCTCTAGGATAACAGAGCCAGTGGGGACCTCGGGAGGTCTTCTAATCCAACCCTCTGCTCGTGCAGGAGAGCCGCCCCATCAGGGCTGGGGCTTTAAGGCTTGTGTCCCAAAGGGGCTTTTTTCGAGAGGCAGCCGGACTTTCTGGTTCTTTTTCTTTGGAGAGGTTGCCCTTCTCGTCCGAGGAGCTTCTTCAGTTCCACCTTGAGGAACTGGGACCTGAGTCCCTCCTGGAGAAGGGCGGCATACAAATAAACCAAAACTAAACTAAAACTAAACTTTGGGACGAGCCGGAGGATGGAGAATCTCCGTAGACGTTGAAGGCTGTCTGGGGACTTCAACTCCCAGAATTCCCCAGGCAGCAGCATGGCCGGCTCAGGAGTTCTGGGGGTTGGAGTCCCACCGGTCCTAAAGGCCCACCGTTTCCCACCCCTGAAGGAGACCCTGCCCTGAACTCAGTTTCCCCGGAGATGAAGACCCGGTTTCCACTCCTCCCTGCTGCTCTTCATGAAGAAGTTGGCATTTCCCCCCGTTGATTCCAAGACCCCCGAGGCTGCCTGCCTGGCCCCTCCCCCCTGTGGCCAGACTGTCTCTCCCCTGGCTCCTTCCGGGGCTCTTGACCGAGTCCCATCTCTGGTCCCTCTGCCCAGCCGCAGCTCAGGGCCTCCCAGGCCTCTTCTCCTGTGGGCAGCTGTCCAGCTGCCCCCGCCTCCGCTTCCGGCGTCCATCCCGGAGGACCTTTGTCCTCTGACCTCCTGGCTCCTTTGCTCCGGGCCCAGTGTGGATGGCCGGAGGAGGCCCCCTCCTTGACCCTCCCAGAAGGAGCGGAGAGCCAGGACGTCTCTTGGCGGAAGCTTCCAGCAGGGCTCCTGCGCCTCCATCTTGGGTGGGGGCTTCCTAGCCTTCCTCTTGGCTGGGAAGCTCCCATCAGCCGGGCTGCCCCCCCTTCCCCCCCCCCCCCGGTACTCTCCCCTCTTCTGGGCCTTCGAAAGAGGTTTCCTTTCGTCAGAAGACCAGCCCCTCTTCAGGCTCCAGCTGAAGCCCCTCTGGGCCCAAGGCCTGGCTGGGCTCACAGCCCCCCCCCTCGGTTTACCCCCTTCGGGCTCAGCCCAGGCCCTGCTCAGCCCCCCACCAGAGACCGTTTAGTTAAAACAGCAGCGAAAAGAGGGAAGTTGCGACCATTTCTCACACTTGCGACTGTTGTGCTCACCTGATCAAAATTGGGGTGCTGGGCAGCTGGCACGTAGTTATGACGGTTGAACCGTCCTGGTCACACGGCCCCCTTTTGTGACCTCTCACAAATGAAAGTCAGTGGGGGACCCAGATCCACTTAACAACCGTCTGACCAGCAGCCGTGATTCACTTAGCAACTCGGGCGAGAAAGTCACTGAGCGATTGTCATAGAGGTTTTGGGCTCCGTAAGTCGAGGAGCCCCCCCCCCCCCCCCCGCCCTGCAGATGTCCTTAAAAACGAATATTAGTAAGCAGAATTCAGTCAGGGTCTCTGCAGTGCCCACCCACCCCCTTCTTGGGGCCAGTTGGGGCATGGAGGGGGGGCGTCAAGGGCTCTTGTGTGGAGGGCAGCTGGGGTGGCAAAGCCCTAACCAAATCCAGGTGCCACCCAGAAGTGCTGCCCCCCCCCCCCCGGCTCCTATATAGGGCAGAGGCCTGTTTGCCCTGCCCCACGCTCCCATGTGGGTCTCCCCTCTGCCTGAGGGGGGCGAGGCTGAGCAGGCTGCCTATCTGGCACTGCTGCCACCCCTCCTCCTCCCCGTGGGGCCTGTGGAAGGAAGAGCTGCAGGGGGGGGGCTCTCTGGGGGAGGGGGGGCTGTGTGTGCCAGGCCTCTGGCTTCAACTCTGCCTGGCTGGTCCCGTGAGTCAGTCCCGCCTGTGGTGACTGCAGGTTTCTCTCGCCCCAGACTGGGCCACGCTTGCAGGGGGGGGGGGGTTGTGGGGGGGGGCTGTCTCCAGGCCTAGTGAAAAGGGGAAGGGGCTCAAGCAGCCCAGCCCCCTCCTCGCCTTACTGGGAATGCCTCCGCTTCTCTCTGCCTTTTTTGGGAGGAGGCCAGGCTCGCTGTCCTCTGGAGGGCCCCGCCTGCCGCCCCCCACTCACCCTGCCCTTCCGCCCTTCAGGATGGAGACCTTCCCGGCCGTGGCAGCGGAAGTCCTGAGCGCCTTCCAGGCCCTGCTGGAGCACAGCCCCCCACCCATCGGGAGCAGCCGCCTCTTGCAGCTCATGGCCATCAACATGTTTGCCGTGCACCACTCCCAGGCCAAAGGTAGGGGCAGAGAGGGACACCCCCCCCCTGGCCGTTCTCCCTGCAAGGGGGTTGGGCTGCTTGTGCCTCCAGGAGACCTTCGTAGAGCATGGGCAGAGTTCCAGAAGAGCCCTCCTCCCCTCGATGCCCCTTCCCCCTCCTGTGCTCAGATGGCTGCAGGGATCGGGGTGTGTGTGTGTGTGTGTGCCCAGAGAAGGCAGGAGAGCCGCTTCCAGTGTCGGAGGGGCTGCCCCAGAGGGGAGGGGCTCAGCTTCTTCCCCAAGACAAGAGCCAAATGGATGGAAACTAACTAAGGAGAGGACCAGCCTAGGACTAAGGGGGCAGGGAGAAGAATGGGCCGGTGGGACAGCCTCCCACCAGACTTTGAGGCTCCTCCCAGCCGTGGAGGGTTTTAAGAAGAGGCCGGACAGGGCCTCCTGCTTGGGCAAGGGGCTGGACTAGAAGACCTCCAAGGTCCCCCCGCACCCCCTTAGTCTGAAAGGGGTCCCCTTGGCGGCAAATCCTCCTTCCTCCTGGGAGGCAGGTGCCCCGCTTGCTCTGCCAGGAAACCCCACGGAAGCAGCTTCCCTGCCAGGCCAGGGGCCCAGAGGTCCCCAGGGGGGGTGGAGGGTCCTTGCAGCCATGCCATCTCCCCCTCTGTGCTCCCCTCTGGCTCCTCCTGCCTCGTGGCTGGGTGGGTGGAGGCCAGAGGGGCCAGGGACACCACCCACCCACCCCCGGACTCTTTGGAGAGAAGGAAGAGCAGCCTGGCGAAATCTGGGCAGAGCACTGGCCGGGGGAGGGGGAGTGGGGGTCCCTGTCTTCCAACCACAGATATGTGGAGAATGTTCCTTGTTTGGGGGGGGGGATTTTGGGGAAGTGGGTGTCTCGTTCTGGTGTGCAAGAACGCTAATTGAAGCCGGGCCGTTGTGGCATCTTGGAGACGGGAGCAGGAGCCCCTCCCCCACCCATCTGCACCCAATTTGTTCCAATCTGGACTCGGGGGGCTTTCCCTCCCCCCCCCCTCACCACCACCCCTCTCTTTAATAATTTGTTTTATAATTGCACGAATCAAACCCATCTCAGGCAGACGGTTCTGTTTTAGGGGGTGATTGGATTATGGTTTGTGTGAATCACGGGAAGATGAGTTTATGGGCCACCAGGGGGGGGCTCCGTCCCCCTCCCCCCAGCCGTCTCCCCACCACCACCCGTTCTTCTAGGCTTTTCCCCAGAGAGAGTTGTGGATCCCCAGGCCTCCTTTGGGGGTCTCCTGAGGCTCCTCTAAGGGCCCTGGGAGACTCTCTGGGGCCCCTCCAGGTTGCAAGGCCCCCACTGCAGCCTTGAAGGTCTCAGGTGGAACCTGACTTCCGGGATAGGAACCCCCCCCCCCCCCCAGAGACTGTGCAGAGACCAAATTCACTGCATTCTTGGGGGGGGGGGGGTGTTCCCTTTGCTTCTCTTCCGAACAGAAGCCCCAACAGTCTTGAAGGGACCTCTGGACACTGGAGCCTTTCTGCTTGGGGTTCCCCTGCCTGTATGCCCATCTGGGGGGGCCCTCTCTGGACCCCCGTCTTCAGTCTGGCACCCCCCTTCCTGGCCATGGGGAAGGAGGGGAAGCTGCTGCTACTGTGAGAGGAGGCTCCGTTTGAGGGCTTGAGGGGGCAGCAGTTGGCATCGCCCCCAAAATAGCCCCAGGCTTGATCTAGTACAGGGGAGGGGGGGGGGGCATCTACAGCCACTTCATGACCTGCAGACTTCAACTCCCAGAGTTCTTGGGGCAGCTTTGGTGGCTCAGGAATTCTGGGACTTGAAGTCCTCAAGTCGTCCAATGGCTGCAGAGGCCCCGATGGGGTTCCTTTTAAAGACCGTTTTCATGGAGACTCTGGCAGCCCCTCCTTCCGGAAACAGCCTGCGGGGAAGTGGCCCCCAGCCCGGATGGGAGGCTCTCGGGGGTCTGGGTGGGCAGATTCCCCCAGGGTGCCCGAGGACAGCCAGCCCCAAGCAGCCCCAGGGACCCCCCCTCTCCCCCCCCCGGTCCTTTCACCCAGAGGGAGGGGCCTGGGGAGGGGGGGTCTCTCTCCTAGGTTCTGCTCCCCAATTATCCAGCATGGCTTCCCGTCCTTTGGGGGCGGCCTTGGGACGGAGGAGGAAGAGGCTCCTCTCAATAACGGTGGCCAAGGAGAAGGGGGTCCTCGGCTTACAAATCTTCATTTGGTGGCTGTTCAAAGTTACAATGGCACTGAAAAAAGGGGCTTATGGCCGTTCTCACACTTACGACCGTTGCAGCAGTCCCACCTGATCAAAATCCGGCCGCTTGGCAACTGGCTTGTATTTGCGACGGCCGCAGAGTCCTGGGGGGGTCACGTGATTTCCCCTCCCGCAAAGCCAGATTCACTTCGCAACCGGTTATACTAGCTTAACAACCGCAGTGATTCACTTAACAACCGTGGCAAGGAAGGTGGCAAAATGGGCAAAACTCACTTAGACAGCGCCTCACTTCAGAGCAGAAATTTTGAGCTCCCTGGGGGTCGTAAGTCGAGGACTATCCGTACTGAATCCCTGCAGAGGGCAGCCCTCAGTGCTGGGCCCAGATGAGGGGAGGGGGATACCTGGCTGAGGGAGGGAGGGGGGGCCTGAGGGCACAGGGCAGCTGGAGTGGCAGAAAAAGGCCCTCTTGGGTGGCATCCACAGAAGAGCAATTCCCCCATCAGAGGAAGGGGGGCTTCCGCTTATTCTGCTCCGTTGCCCCCCCCCTCTGACTGTGGGGATGGGCGGCCGATGGAGGAAGCCCCAGGAGGCTTCTCTGAATCCTCATCCCAGTTCTGGGTCTTCCCCTTGAAGGGGTGTGTGTGGCACAGAAAGGGGCCTTGGAGGTCTTCCAGTCCACACCCCACCAGCAGAGACACCGGGTGGGTGGGAGAGAAAGAGGAAAGAGAGAGAGAAGGAGAAAGGGAGAGAGAAGAAAGAGAGAGACAGAAAGAGGGAGAAGGAGAAAAAGAGAGAAGGAGAAAGGGAGGGAGAAGAAAGAGAGGGAGAAGGGGAGAAAGAGAGAGAAGGAGAAAGAGAGAGAAGAAAGAGAGGGAGAGAGACAGAAAGAGAAAGAAGGAGAAAGAGAGAGAAGAAAGAGAGGGAAAGAGAGAGAGAAGGAGAAAAAGAGAGAAGGAGAAAGGAGGGAGAAGAAAGAAAGAGAGAGGGAAAGAGGAGAAGGAGAAAAAGAAAAGGAGAAAGGGAGAGAAGAGAAAGAGGGGGGAAGAGAGAGAAAAAGAGAGGAGAGAGAAAAGAAAGAGGGAAAGAGAGAGACAGAAAGAGAAGGAGAAAAAGAAAAGGAGAAAGAAGAGAGAGAGACAGAAAGAGGGAGAAAGAGGCGCTCGGAAGGAATAGATGGGCAGGTAATGTAGTGACTGAAGTTTCCCACTTACAAAGCTTGTCGCATCCCCATGATCATGTGATCCAAATCCACCCATTTGGCAACTGTCTCATACTTATGACGATTGCGATGTCCCGGGGTTTCATGGTCCCCTTTTGTGACCTTCTGACCAGCAAAGTCGATGGGGAAGCCAGGTTCGCTTAACGACTCCGGGGATTCCCACTTGTGACCAAATCCACTGAACGCCTGTCTGACTGAGCAGTGGGAAGGGGGGGCTCCGTTGTGGGTCGTACGCCGAGGACTGCCTGCCAATCGGTTGGCCAGTTAAATCCAGAAATAAGTGGCGGAGGCTTTGGGGCACTGGGAGGGCAGCCCTTCCTCCCTTCTGGGCAGCCAGTTCTGGCCTTCAGCTCCTGCAGGGCAGCCGGGACGGGGACGGCGGGTGGACGGGAGGCCCCCACTGGCTGCAAGGGTTGGGGGGCTCCTGGCACTGCCTGGGGAGGGGGTAGCTCTGTGGGGCTCCAATTCTGTGGCTGCCACTGGGAGATGGAAAGTCCCTTTCTTATGGCAGTTGCCGTGACAACAGCCGCCCTCCTCCCTTTTGCGTCTGTCCCCGGGTGCCGCTGCCTCCTTGGCCAAAGCCCACCGCTTGATTTTGAGGAGCTGCCAGGGCGCTGCCCTCCTGGAGCCGAACGGCCTCTGGAGCAGGGCGGGCTCTGTGGTAGGGGAGCTCCCCGGGCGGCCTCGGGTTCCAGCCGTTGGGTGGGGGGCCTTGGCAGAGGGAGCCCCAGGCCTTTCCTCTCCCCCTCTGCCCGCTCTGGGAGAAGAGCGCAAGGGGGTCGTTACACGGAGCGAGCGGAGGCCACGGCTTCCCCGCGTGGCTTCTTCAGCCGGCGTGATTGGGGCGTCCTGTGACCTGGGGTCCAGGCCTCCCCCCCCCTCCCTGTGTGGCGCAACCGTTGCTGTGGAGCAGCCCAAGGTTGGAGGAAGGCATCCAGAGCCCAGGTGGCGCAGTGGTTAGGGTGCAGCACTGCAGGCTACTTCAGCTGACTGTGATCTGCAGTTCAGCGGTTCAAATCTCACCGGCTCAAGGTTGACTCAGCCTTCCGTCCTCCCAAGATCCGTAAAATGAGGACTCGGAGTCTTGGGGGCAACATGCAGACAGTGCTCACAGCCCATAGAGAGCCATTAAGTGCTCTGGGGAGGGCATGTCAGCTTAAACGTTGTTGCTGTTCGAGGGGGGGCATCCGTTTCTCTTGCCACCCACGGCAGCCTTGCCTTGACAGAGGTAGAAGAGGGAAGCTTGGGGGGCACAGGGTAACGGAAGCCCCCTCCTCAAGAAGGCTGAGAGCCAGCCCCTGGGCCTCTGCCGTCAAGGGGAGAGGGCCTGGGGGGCGTTGGCCCTGCTGGGGGACCCAGGGCCCCTTCTGGATGGAGGCACGTGGCTAGTGGGGATGGCCTGGGGGGGCTGCCGAGACGCTCCCTCGGGGGGCTGCCTAGGGGCCTCCATGTGGACAGCCTGTGGCTTTGGAGCAAAGGGGAGGGAGATCTGAGCAGGAGACTCAGCCGTCCCCATGACGAAAGGAAAGACCCCACAGATCTCCCTCTGATGCGCACTGGCCCCACTGAGCTCGCCCCCACGGAGGGCCCCCGGCTTCCCCTGCCTGTTTGGGGAGGGCCCAAGCCGGCTCCTTCTCAGCCGTGCCTTCCCCAGCATGGAAGCCCAGAGGCCAAGGGAGGAGGGGGCTGCAATGACCCCCCACCCACCCACCCCAAGCCAGCAGAACCTTGGATCTCAGGCAGGGACCTTCCCCTCCTCCTCTTCCTCCCCAAGACTGTCCGGAGCTGCAGGTCGGTCAGCAAAGGTTCCTCCTGGCAGGGACTGTCCTGGGAGGGGGGGGGGCTTGAGCGTGCAGGCCAGGATCCCCCCCCCCCCGTTCCCCGTGTGTGCAGAGCGGAAGCCTCCGTGCGCTGAGGCCCATCTGCATTGGCTGAGCGAGAGGCATCGCAGCTGCCGGGGCTGCTGTGAGTCGCTGGCAGTGCGCGGAGCTGCTGTCTGCTGGGCTTCACTGCTGTCTACATTGAAACATGGCTGGGGGTGGAAGAGCTGGTGGCACAGTGCCAGCCCCCAACCTTCCCCGAGACCCCCTTCTCCTCCCCCCCCCCCCCCCCGTTCCCCCCTCTTTAAAGTCACATTTCCAGGCCAGACAAAGAATTAATCTCTGGGCACTTCAGATTGCTGGCAGCCCAAGGCAGGATGTGGGATATTTTCCCTCTCTCTCTCTCTCTCTCTCTCTCCCTGCGTCTTGGCTGACTTTTTTACCTCTCGAAGAATTTGGAAGGGCCGTGAGATCCCCCCCCCTTTTCCCCCCCGCTCTCGCCTTGGTGCCGCGCAGCTTTTCTGCACAACCGATCGCCCTGCTGTGGCTTCGCCCCTAATAGATTTCATATGCTGGTGCCGTTGACATCAGTATGAAAGTATTCTCCATGTGATCTGGTGCGTTTCCTGCAGGAAATCTGCAAGATATTTATTAAGAACTAATAAAATAAACCTCTCTTGAGCTTTTAGGTAGTGTTCAATTGTTCGTGTCTCCCCCGTTTCCTTTTATCAGCCAGGAGTTTTGTTGTGTTGCTTCTTCTCTCTCTCTCCCCCCCCCCCCCGACACCGGCCCCCTCCCCATCTGCCTGCGCCCCCCCCCTCCCCAGGTCTTCAGAAGGGTGGACTGAAGGGGGGGGGGTGAGAGAAAAGACTCTGCCTGCCAGCCAGCCTGTGCCTGGAGGGCCTGGACGGCAGGAGCCAAGCGGTTGTGTTCCGACTTTTGTGTGCATCTGTGTGTGTGTGCGTTTGTGTGTGTGACTGCTGGCCTCCCTTCCAGCTCTGGGGCTCACTTTCTTCTGCGGCTCCCCTTCGCTTTCCTTCTGAGGCAGCTGCAGCCGATTAGCTCGCAATGGAAGCCATCCTGGTCAGGAACCCAGGGTGGCTCTGCCCCCCCCCCTCCCCAGCATTGTCTGGCTCTCTCTGGCCCTGGATCCCCGGAGGGCCACCGCTTGAGAGCCAGCTGGGACAGGTTGAGGAGGGAGCAGGTGAGGGTCCCTCTCTCCCCCCCAGGCCCCCAGGATGGCTTCCCCCCCCCCCCGGGCTTTAAGCCTTCGCTGCTTTCTGGGGGATCCTGCGGGGGCCCACTTGGGGCTCCCGGCTGCAGAACGGGGTCCGTGTGTGTGTCCCCCTCCCTTCTCCCAAAGGCAGGGGGAGATGCCCCCCTCCAGGGTGCCCGTCCTGCAGCCTTTGGGCCCTTGGGCCTGGCCGGGGAAGAAAGCCTTCCAAGGCCTCTGCGCTTTCTCAGCCTGTAAGCCTTTAAGCACCGGGAAGCTGCTCGGTTGGGGTTGGCAGGGAGCCTGGTTCTTTTGTCTGCCTGTTTATTTTTCCCCTCATCCTTCCACATGTGTCTTCCAGCCCACAGCCAAGCCCTCTGCAAGGCACGGAGCAGCAGCGCCACAAACTCCCATCCGGCGGCCCTCTGGCCCCTCCACCACGCCCCCCCACCCAGGGGGAGAGGGACAGGGCCCCCAGGTGGCCCCCAGCTCCCCAGGATGCGTTAGGCTCAGCCAAGTGGAGTCTGCTGGGCACGGGGTGCCATGCAGCGGGAGAGCCACAGGCCGCCTCCCCCTCCTCACTGCTACGTTGTGCCCCGCTCACCCCCAAAATGCCACAGGAGGCCCCGAAAAGCTCTGCGGAGGAAGGAGACCTTTTGTCGGGGGGGGGACGGAGGAAAGCTTGGAAGGTGGGCGTCAAAATGAAATGAAAAGGTTTCGTGTCCTTCCAAGCGTGGAAGGATCGGGGCCAGGGTGCCCTTTCCCAGCCCCAGAGGCCGAGGGGTGTTCACAGGAGGCTCTTGGGGGCAGCCGGTGGTCGGTGCCCGGGTGCCTCTGGGGCTCCTGCCTGACCTTGACCCCTGAGGGATGGTTGGGGAGAGGCCTGGCCCTCTGAGCTGCCGGCCATTGGCCTGGGCACTTGAGCGAAGGCCTGGGGGGAGAGGGGGGAGGCCTCTCTCCTGGCGAAGAGCTTGGGTGGGAAAGCACTTGCGTGCCAGTCACCCTGAGTGCCCATTTGGCCAGCAGAGAGGGAGGGAGGGAGGGTGGCAGCCGCTCCTCCTCCTCCTCCTCCCCTCCTCCTCCTCCTCCTCCTCCTCCTCCTCCTCCTCCTCCTCCTCCTCCTCCATCTTTTTCCGTCCTCCTCTTCGGAGGGAGCAGTTTCTAATCATGTTTTAGTTAGTTCCAGCCTTTCCCCTCCGTGGATCCCATTGGAAAAAGCCTCTGAGAGGAAACATTTACACACTTCCCTTCCTTTGAAACTCTCTGCTGGCACCTTCTCCAGCGCAGTAAACCGTACAGCATGGGCTCCGGGAGTTTCCAAACACAGGCAGGCTGGCGTTAAATTTAGGGGAAAATATTTGACTCTGCCGAGGGGGGAGAAGGAGAGGCTCAGCGCTGCTGGTCAGGGCCCGAAACTGAAACCCAGCTTGGGACGGCCGCCTGGAGGTAGCCGGCAGATCCTCCATGGGCTCCTGCCCATGTGCGGAGCGGAATGCTGCCCTGGCCCCTCCATGGCCCCCTAGGGCAGTGTTTCTCAACCTTGTCAACTTGAAGATGTCTGGACTTCAACTCCCAGAATTCCCCAGCCAGCGAATGCTGGCTGGGGAACTCTGGGAGTTGAAGTCCGGACATCTTCAAGTTGACAAGGTTGAGAAACACTGTCCTAACCACTGCTGGGGAATTCTGGGAGTTGAAGTCCAGACATCTTCAAGTTGACAAGGTTGAGAAACACTGCCCTAGGGAGCCCTGAGCTGCACCTGGCAACCCCTGGAAGGACTCCTTCGCCCGGGGACTCTGGGCCATGGTGGCAAGGGGTGGGGGGCAACAAGGGTGCTTTCTTTCCCAAAGGGGGCAGAGACTTCACTTGAGTTCCACTGGCAAGACCTCGCTGCCCCTCCTCTCCAGGCCCCAGGCCCCTAACCCTTTCCCCCAAAACTACCCCCCTCCTTGTAGCCAGGAGAGCTGGCACGGGCACAGCACAGGCACCTGGATGCCCGGGTGCCCCTCATCTGGGGGAGGCAGAGTGCACCCGTCTCCTTCTGGCTTTTCCCCAGCAGCTCCCCTCCCTCCCCCCAGCACTGCCTGTGGGCATAAAAGGCCCCCAGAAGACTGGGAGGCCCGGGCACCTTCCTGTCTGCGGTGCCCAGGGGCCCTCACGGCTGCCGGGCTGGCGTTTCTGCGGAGAGCCCCCCGCCTCCCTTTGGGGGAACCTGGGGAGCCCACAGAGATTGAAACCAAAAGCGAAAGGCTTTATGGAAGCGATACTCGAAGCAGGCAGGCAGCGTGGGAAGCCCACGGCTGCTGCTGCTGATGCTGCCACAGAACGGCTCTTGCGGTTCCTCTGAAGTGTCAAGAGGCCCCGACCTGCCCTGGGCTGGGGAGGGAGGGAGGGGTGCACAAGGCCACGGCCCTCCCCTCCTCAGGTGGGCTCACCAGATGGAAACAGCCAAAGTCCCTGCAAACAGTCAATGCAAGAACGATGGAGGAGGTGGTAGGAATAGGATTGGTGCCCTCTGGTCATCCCTGGTGACCTTCCCTACTTGGCTCATGACTCCTGTGCCAGCTCAGAGAGCCCCAAGGACCCACAGCCCTCCTCCTCCTCCTCCTCCTCTCCCTTCCAGCACTGATGACGTTCCCTAGTTGGGCCATGAAACGTCTGCAAGGAAACCCCCAACTGGCTGCTGGGAGAGCTAGAAAGGCAGGAAAGCGATGGGGGGGCAGGGGGGCGTGCATAAGAACTCAGGGAAATCCCACCCAGCCTCCCCCAGGCCCAAAAGGCCACAGGGGCCTTGGCATTTTAAGGAAGGGGGTGTGCGGGGGGGCAGAGGGGAGAGGCTTCCCAGCTGCATCCCAGAACCTGCCAAGCGGAGCCCTTTTGCAGAGGGGATCTCTGAAAGCTTCGGGGGCTGCGAATGGCACACACCAGTTGCACCCCTCCTCTCTGCAGGGAAACCCACCCACCCCCTTCAAGATGCTGATGCTCCCTTGGGAACTTTGATGCATTTGCTCCTTTTCCAAAACGATCCGTTTTTCTCTCCTGCTGGAGGGAGCCTTTGTTATCCACCCCCCTGGTCAGTACTCAGCCTACAGCCACAATCGAGCCCAAAATCTCTGTTGCTAAGTGAGACATTTGTGAAATGTTTTGTGAAATGTGTTTTGCCTCATGTTGTTGAGCGTGAATTGCTGCAGTCGGTAAGTGAGAATCCTGGCCATTAAGTAAACCTGGCTTCCCTGTTGACTTTGCTTGTCCGATGGTCTCAAAAAGGATCACCGGCTTCCAGGACCCAGCGACCGTCATAAATACGAGCCAGGCCTGGATTTTGATCAGGTGACCGTGGGAATTCCGCAGGGGTTCTCCCTTTTTTTTCAGTGCTCTTCAAAACGCTCAACGCTGGTCTCCTGGGTCAGCCCCCCACCCCCCCCAAACGCAGCCCAGCTTTTGAAAAGAAAACCGAAAGGGCCCAGGGCCTCCCTCTGGGACTCCCCCGCAGGTGGCACAGAGGCCCCCTGGCACCCAGGGCTGCGGATGCCCTCCCCTCTCCGTCGCGTCCCTCTCCCCTCCCCGCCTGCGGAAACGTCCCCTCGGCTGCCTCCAGGAGCCTCTTCAGGAAATTTCTGGGAATAATATGTTCTAAAAATGGGAGCCTCATTCCACAGATACTTCCGGGAAAAGCCTGCGCTGCTTCCGTTGCCAAGGCCGAGCCTGCCCTGCGCACCAGAGGCCGGCCCGTACGTGGGCGCTGGCAGGTTGGAGGGTTGCTGACGCTTGGCAGCCAGGGCGGGGGGTGAGAGAGGAAGCCATGGGGGGAGGGGGGTGCAGCCCCCAGGGAGGGCTGGGGGGGAGGCACTCCAGGGGCTTTCGGGCCCTCCCCTGCAGACCCTCCCCATGGTGCCAGGAGGGATCCCTCCACTGCAGCTGCTTCCTGCTGAGGTCAGAGCAGAATTCAGGCCCGGAGCTGAGAGTTGGAGTTGGGGGGGGGGGGGGGATAGGCCAGCATCCGGGCAGTGCCCCCATTGGGAGGGAGGCTTCCTGCAGGCTGTGAGGGGTGCCATGGGGTCACAGGCGCCCCAAGTCCTTGCTCTTCCCACTGCCTCCCATCTCCCTTGCTGGGAAAGGTGCAGAGAAGAGCAGCGATGGGCTTGAAGGAGACGGAGGAGAACCGTTGCAGGAGTTGGCCTGGGCCAGTCTAGGGAAGAGAAAGACTCGGGGGGGGGGGGGACACACGATAGCAGCCTTCCGGTATTTGAGGGGCTGCCCCACAGAGGAGGGGAGTCAGCCTCTTCTCCAAAGCACAAGGAAGCAGCGCTCCAACACTGGGGGGCTGTAAGAAAGAAAGGCCTCTGAGGAATGGTAGGGGGCTTGAGGAAGCGGGTGGGGGTCCTTCCGGCTCTGTTTGGATCGCTTGGGTCTTCTGCTGCTGCTTGCCTGAGATCCGGTCTCGGGTCCCTCTGTTATTTGGGGGGGGGCTGTCTGGCAGAAGATGCTCCTGGCTGGACTCCCCCTCCCCTTCTTCCTCCCGGACCCCTATCGGCCCCCTCCTGCTGCAGGAGGCAAAGCCCAGCCCGGGGAAGGGGCAGCCTGGGGCTGAGGAGGGGTCGTGATTGGTCCAGGCACCCCTCTCTGCCCCTTCCTCCTCCCTGGCGAGAGGTGCCTCCGGCGCCCCCTGCTGGCAGGGCCGAAAGCGCTCCTCCCTCTTCCCGGAGCCGCTTGACAGTTACAATAACAAGGCCGGCCGAGCTCTGTTTCCCAGCAGGCGGAGGCTGGCGGCCGCTCCGCTGAAAGATGTATAGCGCTAATTAGAAACGCATAACATCCGGCCACATGGCGGCCTTCTTCTCCCGGCCGATCCATTTCCTGAGACCCGACAACTTTTGACGACAGTCGGTTTAGTTTTCCACCAATATTTTGTTCTCTGGGAAACCGGGAGCCTCTCGTGGCCCAGGTAGCCTGGCAGAGCCGCGGCCGGCGCCCCAGCCTGGACGACGGGCCCGGTGGACGTCCCAGGCCCCGGCATGGAAAGGGCTGACCCCTCGTGCTGGGGGCCAGGAGGCGGGGACCCTGGAGGTCCTCTAGTCCAGTGTTTCTCAACCTTGACAACTTGAAGTCCTGTGGACTTCAACTCCCAGAATCCCCCAGCCAGCATAGCTGGCTGGGGATTCTGGGAGTTGAAGTCCACAGACTTCAAGTTGCCACGGTTGAGAAACACTGCTCTTGTCCTCATTGCCAGGAAGTTTCTCTTTATTTCCAGTTTGAATCTCCCAGTTTCCCTCCGTGGTTCCTTGTCCTGCCTTTGGGGGCTTTGGAGAAGAGGTTGACATCCCACCCTTCCTCTCTGTGGCAGCCCCTCAAATATGGGAAGAGGCTTTCCTGTCCCCCCTGGTTCCTCCTCTTTCCTAGACTGGACACAATTCCTGCCACCGGCCTTCCTGTTTTTGTCCCTGATCCTCTTTGGAGTGAGGCCCTGGGATGGTCCTTGGATCCCAGCTGCTCCTGCAGCTTCACCCCACTGAGGGCCAGGCGGTGTCTTGGCTGCTGCAGCCTGCTCCACACGGGGCTACCCGTGCAAACAGGGGAGGCTGCCAGCCTGTGTGAAGCCCCACCGGGGTCGTGCTCTGGAAGCCCCTGTCCCAGTCGCTGGTTGTCTCCCGAGCTCTTCCTCGGGAGCCCTCCACGCCTTTCCGCCCCGAAAACCTTGAGTGTCTGAATGCTGGGTCTTGGGAGTCTGTCGGGTGGTTGATAATCTCAGCACGGAGGCCGTTTGAAGGAGGCCCCGGGGTGGGAGGTCCCTGTGGCCACCGTCCCCTCGCTCTCTCCTGGCCCTGAAGGGGCTCCTGCTTCGTTGTCTGCACGGAAACAACGGTCCCCGTCTTGACTTGGTGGTGCCTTTTCCAAAAGGCAGCGGGACGTTTTGGTTTGTTCTCCTTGGCTTCTCATCCGAAAAGCTCTCTCGGTTCTTAACAGAAGTTCTTGGGTGAGAAGCCAAATGTTTTCACGGGGTCTTCTGGAAGAGCCCCCGTGGGCCGGGTGTGGCCTGGATGGCTGGGGTCCTCTCGAGGGCTTCTTTGAGCCCATATTGGCCAAGTCAGCAGCAATTGTCGTAATAAAAGCTCCCCCCCCTCTCAGGCCGTGTTTGGGGGGACGGTGCTGGGGCTTCCCTGACCCCTCGGCTGCAAGAGTCCCCAGCCAGGCCCCCCCTCTCCTATCTCCCCCCCCCCGCCCCACTTAAGGGCACAGGGGCCCCACTGCCTTTGGGGCGAGGCTACTCCTGACCCCCCCGTTCCCCTTTTGCCAGCCTGCATGAAAACAAAAGCCACTTTCATTGCAACTGGCAGGGCTGGTTTATGAAGACAGTTCCTTGGCCAGGGTCCGGGGGGTTAGGACAGGCACCCCAAGACAATAGGGCACCCTGCCAGCGGGGGTTGGGGTGCAGGGCAGGGCCTTGTGGGGGGCTCCTCCCCTTCCCTCCTGGGCAGCTGGGGGCTGACAGCCTATATGGGTGAGGCGGGTCAGGCCCAGTGGGGTGGGCTTGGCCCCCTCCCTCCCTCCCTCCCTCCCTCCCTCCCTGCAGCTCTGCTTGTCTCCTAGAGGGCCTGCCGCAAGACTGCCGCTCCGTCATCCAGGAACAGGCCTGCGCCCTGGGCCTCGCCATGTTCGCCCTCCTGGTCAAGCGCTGCACCCGCCTGCTGCAAGACGTCTCTCTAGGTAAGGCTGCCCTGCAGGAGACCCTCCCTGGGTCCCTCCAGCCCACCGGCTGAGGGTCTGGCTCCGTCCTTCTGGGGAGCCCACAGGTGCCCAGGACTCCTCCACCCCGTCTTACCGCTAGGCCCATGGCTCTGGGCAAGGGGGAGATGCCGCTCAGCCCCCGCCCGGTCCTGGCCCCCAGCAGGGGAAGGCGAGGAGCAGCCTCCAAGCCTTTGGGGATTCCAGGGCTCCTTCCGGCTCCCCTCTCACCCCCAGGAAGCTCTCCCTGGCATGGGGATGGGGCTGAGGGGGAGAGGCCGCTGGGGAGGCACACTTTGCCCTGTGCTCTGCTCAACGTCCAGCTGACTCACTTAGCAACATAATTTTGGGTCATGGCTGGTCATAAGTCCAGGACTGCCTGCATGCCAGCCAAAAAGACACCTTCCGAAATCAGTGCCCCCCCCCCTTGACCCAGGCAGGTGTGAGGCTGGGCTCACTTATTGGAGGGGGGGGGAGAATAGGAGCCTGGAAAGGGGTTGCGGGGGGGGGGGGGGGCTGCTGCTTCCTGGGTCAACCCAGAGCCCCCGCTTGTCCTAAGGGGGCCCTTTCCATTGTGTTGGGGGGGGGCTGTGCTGGGGTTCCCTGTGTGCTGCCTTGGGGAGCCGGTGGGGGCCCCCACTCTGACCTGTCCCCTCCCTTCCGGCAGCGGCTCAAGCCCAGGGGGACCCCGAGGACGATGACATCAAGGTCTCCGCTTTCCCTCCGGACCTGAAGGAGCTCCTGCCCAGCATCAAGGTCTGGTCCGACTGGATGCTCGGGCACCCGGACACCTGGAACCCCCGCCCAGCGCCCTGGAGCTGCCCTCACCGTACGTTTGGGGGGGGCCCTTGGGAGCGGGGGGAGGGTCCAGAAGGAAGGGGCCCTTCCCCACTTTCACACCCTTTGTGTTACCCACTGCGTAAATGGGGGGGGGAACCTGGTCTCTCCAAACTCAGATGGATCAGCCAGGGGGTTCTTAGCACTGCCTCCCCCCCCCCCCCCCCCGGGACATCCATGGCTGGCTGGTCCTGAGAGAGAGCCCCTCCCCTTCTTGCCTTTGGGGCAGAAGACCCCCCCCCTCCCCGCTTAGGGCTCCCCCTCCTTGGGAGCAGCGTAGCTGGAAGATCTGTCCCCCTCCGGCTCCCCCCCCCCCGTTCCTCACTGCCCTCTTTTGCCTTTCCCCCTTTTGGCCGAGGAAATGGAAGCCGCACGCAGGAAGTGCCGGGGCCCCTCTGGGGAGGGGGACGGGGGTCTGTTTTCCCTTGGCTGCTGGGAAGGAGGCAGGGAGGGAAGGGGGCTGCGGCCCTCCCCTGGGAGCCATCGGTGGCCCCCCCCTGGGCAGCCGCTCAGGCCCAGAGTGGGCACAGGAGGGGTGCCAGGGGTGGCAGTGCCCAGGCCTTCCTGCTCCTCTTCCCAGGTGTTGGCACAGCCGCCCCCCCCTCCCAAATGGGGGGGCTCCTCTCAGCTGCCTGGCTGCTCTCTTCACTTCCCTTGCAGGGCCATCATTGATGGGTGGAAGGGTGGGTGGGCTTCTCCTCCCCCCCCCCCCCGCTTTGGTTCCAGATAGGCCGCAGAACCCAGGCGCTCCACGGCTCCTGCTCGGCTGACGGGGCCCATTCCCACTCCTGCCAAAGGAGGCGGCGGTGGGGAGGGCTGGGGGCCTCTCGGGCGAGGGGCAGGAACTCCCCCCACCCACCCCACAGCCGGCCCAGCAGAGCCCTGGCAGAGGGCGCTTGCCCCGTTTCCCCCCACCCCCCTTCCTGGGCTGGCAGTGGGTTCCCAGGGAGCCAGCACGGCTCCGAGGCCCCCAAGCCCAGCCCAGCTGCGGCCGTGGGTTTATTGCTTTCAGCTGGTACTTGAACCCGGGTCTCTCGCGCTGGAGCCCTGCCCGGGCTTAATCCCCGGAGCTTTCTCTGCAGCTGTATGACACTGCGCTGACCCTGGATGAGGATAGGAAAAGGGAGGCCGTGCCAAGCCAGCGTCTCTTTTTCATTTGGAGCCTGGCGGGCTGCCCGTGACCAGGGTTACATAATGGGAAACATAGCCGCTGCAGAGCCCCCCCCCCCCCTCGCCCGGCTGCACATCTCCCTAATTGGCCTGGCCTGCCTCCCCCCCCCCACCCCTTCCGCTCCCCCTCCCCCTCTGCTGCGCCGGGAGGAAGGCAGGCAGGCAGGCAGGCAGGCGGTGGCACTGCTGGACGCCAGGTGTGGGGCACGAGGGAAGCAGGCACTTCCCGGGGCTGCCGCGGAGGGAAGCCGCTCTCTGGGGTGGCGGGCGGGTGAGCCAAAAGGCGGCCACTCTCCTCCCTCCCCCTGGCATCCTTGCAGGATGGGGGGAGGCTCAAGGTTTCTCTTGGCCCTGGAGAGGAGCAGGGAAGGTCACTCCTCGGCCTTGCCTGCCCAGCACTGCGGCTGCCGAATCCCACCCAGCCGGGCTTCTCCGCTCCAGGCCCAGGGGTGGCATCGAGGCCTTGCCCACATCCATGCTGGCCAAGGGAGGCTCGCTCAGAAGGCCAGGGGAAGAGGGGAGAGCGGGAGGGGGACCGGGGAGGGGATCCTTCCCCCCGTCAGGGTGCCAGGAGGCTTGGCAGGTGGGGGGGCCGGCTGGACATGCCTGGAGCTTTCTGGGTCCCTCCCACCCCCCACCCCCCCTCAGCTGCCCAGGGTGTCCTCTGGGCCTGCAGGCCACCTTGCCCCCCTGCCCGTCTCAGTGGAGGAGACACTTTATGCCCGCCCCCTTCCCCCCCTCCAAGGGGAGAGGGAAACCGGCTGCCCAGCGCTGGGCCCTCCAGGCCAAGGGGAAAGCGAGGGATCCGTAGCCCCTCATCCCCCACTTCACGGACCCTGAGGGGATGGGTCTTCGGCAGGAGCCCTGCCCCTGGTTCTCAGGTGGGGTCCCCAGGAAGGGGGCAGCCTGTGGCTCCGGCTGGGTCTCTTCAGCAGGTCCAGTCATGGCCTTGGGGGGGAGGAGGGGGCAGGAGTGACGGAGGGGTTGAACCTGGTGCTTTTCAGCCAAGCCTCCCTCCTCCTCCTCCTCCTCTCCTGCCTCCCCCCCCAACTGTCCAAACCTCCCCCCCCCCCCCCATTGGCCTGGCCTGCCAGCAGCTTGGGCAGTGGTCCCAGCCCCCCCCCCCCCCGGGTGTGCAGATGAAGCGTTAGGGTTTGATTTATGGCCATCGACCCAGCCCCTCCCCAGGGCCCTCGGGAAACCAGCAAGATGTTTCGTGTCAGCCCCAAATCTCCCCCCCCAACACACACACGCACACACAGACACACACGCCCCTCCCGCATGTTTCTTCCATCAAATAAATGAGTGCAGATTCTCCACCTGGAGCAGCTTGTGGGGGGGGGGTCTGGCTGGAAGGCTGTCCCAGAGAAAGTTAGCTCAGAGTCAGCCCCCTCTGCCTCCTCTTCCCTCCCCTCCCCACCCTTTCACTGGGGCTGCTGGTAGGTGTCCCCCCCCCCCGTTGCCCTGCCTTTCTTTAGCCATGCCCCAGCCCCCAGAGCCCCCCTCCTCCTCCGTCCACCCCCTTGGTCAGAAAAAGGGTCTCACTCACCACCTGCCCACAGCCAGGTGGCAGAAGCTGCCCCCTCCCCCCTGTGCCCAGGGCTTTGCCAGAGGCAAAGTGCCCCAAGGGCTCTGTGGCAGTGCTGGAGGGGGGCAGAGGAGGGAGCAGCTCCCTTGCCCCAGGTCCCCTGGCATTGCCCCCCCCCCCACACACACATCCATCCATGCTGGTGTTTGGGCCGCATTCCTTGCACACCGGTGGGTTCTCCCTCCCTCCCTCCCTCCCTCCCTCCCTCCTTCCGGGCCTGGGTGGGACTGAAGCTTCCACCCATTTCTTTGCAATGCTGCCCCCCCCCACCCCCAAGGACGGGACATGCCTTCTCCTCCAGCTGTCCGAAGTGAGTCAGTGGCTGCACTTTGGCCTCTGCTGTGCTGGAGACCTCCCCCCTCCCTATCTCTCTCCATCCCCCCCCCCCGCATGTCCGAAGGTTTCAGCCTTGCAGGAGTCTCTGCCTCCCAAAATCCCTTTTCCTTATTTCCCCACCATTCAGCATTGGGGGGGGGGTGTCTTTCCTAAAACCAGAAGCAAAAGAACGCAGACCCCCTGAGGACTAGAAAGTTGCCCACGGGGGTTGGTTTGGGCTGAGCAGGCAGATAGGGGGCAGCACTGAGAGAGGGGTGGGGCGGGGGGCCGCAGGGTCTCTCCCCCCCCCCCCGAAGCAGCTGAGAGCCCCCTCTTCTCCCCCCCCCCCCGCAGGGCCTGGGTGGACGTGTGGGCGACGCTGGCCGGCTTCTGCAACATCCTGACCACGGTGAACCAGTCGGAGGTCCCCCTCTACAAGGACCCCGACGAGGAGGACCTGGCCCAGCTGGGGCTGGAGGAGGACCGGCTGCTCTCGGGCTTCGTCCCGCTCTTGGTCGCCCCCCAGGAGCCCTGCTACGTGGAGAAGTCCTCGGACAAGGTCAGGCCGGGGGCAGCGGGCCCCTCCCTCCCCCCATGACCCCCCCCCCCGGGCTGCTCTTCTCGGGAATCCTCTCTCTGCGCACGGACCCGATGAAGTCATGGAGAGGAGGAGGAGGAGGAGGCTGTTCAGGGAAACGTCGACCTTTTAGCCGCTGACATCCAGCTCTGTGTCATGAAACACCCCCCCCCCCACTTCCTTCTGTGGCCGCTGCTGCGTGTGCGAGGGAGGGGGGCGGAGGGGGGGGCTCGCTGGCATGCCGCGCCTCCGGTCATTTCCTCCCTTGTTTAGAGAGCACAGCTTGCCTTGGCAGCCCTCCCCTCACTCCAAATGGCTTGCATCACGCTCCCAGCAGCCCCCTCCCCACCCCAGCCCCCCACGCCACAGCCGGAGGGGGGGCTGCGAGGAGGAGGAGGAGGAGGAGGAGGAGGAGGCCAGCGTGGAGATCCCAGCAGCAGACGGCACCCCACTGGGCTGCTGTCCTGCCACTTCCTTGCCCCCACCCCCATGCCCCCCAGGTGCCTCCGCTCCAGCCGGGCAGCTGAAACGGGGCTGGGTGTACAGAGACTGGCAGGGGGTCCTGGGATTCTGACCGGCAACGGAGGGAGCGCCCACTCCCCAAACAAGATCCCTGGGGTCGCCCCCCAGCCCCTTTCCAAAGTGGGACCCTGGGCTGCGCAAGGGAGCCCGTCACCTGCCGGACTCCCTCTGGGTCAGCACAAAGGGAAGCGGCTGGAGGGGGCCTTGGAGCAGGGAGGAGGTGGAATGGAGCAATCCATCTCTGCTTCCCCCCACCCGCCCGGAAGTCTGGTCCGGGGCTGCTGGAGGGCTGGGGGGGGGTGCTGTGAAGAAGAGTCCCTGTCGGCCCCCGTAATTGATGTCCGTTGGGGCTGGGGCTCTGCCAGCGTGTCTTGGCCCAGCTCCAGCGTGCTGTAATTTGGGAGCCAGGTGTGAAGCGACGTCTGTTCTGTCTTGTTTCGAGGAGCCCAGAGAGAGAGAGAGAGAGGAGCCCCCACTGGGGATGGGGCAGGCGTGGGGGGGGGGGTGGAAGCCTCCAGGAAGGAAGCAGCTGTGCAGGTAGACGGGGAAGGAAGCTGCCCGGCAGGCAGCAATGGAGCAGGGGGGGGGCTCTCCTGGCTGGGGACGGGAAGCCGCCTCTCCTGCACAGGTGTGATGACGGCAGGAGGCAGCCTTCCTGCCAGCACCTGCACGAGGAAGGGGGGGCGTCTTCTGCCCCCCTCGGGGGACAGGGGGGGGGGCTGGCCAGAGAAGAAGCGCCAGGGCCCCCTCGCTCTAGAGAGAGCCCAGGTCAGAGGGTCCCCCGTCTCTCTCCGGCCTCTGGTTGCGTGTCCCTTCCTCCTGCCAGCCCCCTTTGGAGGGAGGCTTCGAGGGAAGGAGCCCCTTGACCAAGCCCCCCCCCTTCTCCCTCCTGGCTTTGGGGGCCTGTCCTGGAGGGAAGAGGAGGGGGCTGGGAGGCCCTGCAGATCCAAGGAAGGGACCTATGTGGCTCTTGGCTTGGGGGAGAAAGACGGGGCAGCCCCTCTCCCGCTTCTGCTGGGACCCCCGGGGTGGGCACAGCCCCAACTAACGAGACCGAGCTCTGCTTGGACCCACAAAGATCCCCTCGAAGGCTCCAGCTGTGCTCCCCAAAGGACGGAGGAGCCCCCCAGCCCATGCAGGGTCCTTTAGCTCTGGGGAGATGCTCTCTGGCCCCTTTGAAGAGCCCCCTCCTCCCCTCCTGCCCCCAAAGCCCCAGTGAGAGAGAGAGAGAGAGGCACCCCCTGTGCGGGCAGGCAATTTGCACAGTGCCCGTCTCAGCCGAAGGTCAGGAGTGGAGGGGTGGCAGGCATGGAGCCCCCCCAAAACAAGGCGATGAAGAAGTCTGTGCCCATTGGGATAGGCTCCACTGCAAAGCCCCCTCCCTTCTAGCACTGATAATGCTACCTAGTTGGGACTGAGATGTCTGCCAGAAAGCCGCCCTTCTGTGTCCTGGGCATAGGAGGAGGAGGGGGAGGAGGAGGAGGAGGAGGAGGAGGAAAGGGGGGTGTGGGGAGCTCCTGGCGGAAGCTGCAGACACACCCCTGGAGGGAGGGAGCGGCCTCTCTGGGGCAGAGGAGGGTCCCAGGTCGCTTGCTATGCTGACTCTATAACCGCTTAGAGAGGGCTGAAAGCCCTATGAAGCGGTATATAAGTCTAACTGCTATTGCTTGCAAAGCAAGTCGTCTGCTGATGCTCCCCCCCCCGTCCATCCTTTGGGTCCCTGGGAGCTCCTGCCCCCCTCCAGCCCCCTCCCTCCTCTCCCTCTCTGTGTCTCTGTGTAGCGTCTGGGGAGGCTCTGGAGGGCGTCCAGGTGTGGTGGCTGGCGGGGGTGCCCTGGCAGGGGCGGGGGTTGGGGGGGGAGCCGATAGGATCAGCAGCAGCCGCTGGAGGGGGGCTGGCACCGTTTCAAGTAAACCAGGCATGACCCAAAGCTCCCACTTCAAATGGGGAACGAAGAAATTGCTTCATCCGTTTGACAGCTTTTGCTCGGCGGGAATGAAATTTATCTTCCCTTAATTGCCTCCCATCCCGAGAGGCTGCCTGCCCGCCCCCCTCCCTCCCTCCCTCCCTCCCTCCGAGGGGATAATTACCCCAAATTAAAAAAATATGTGGCTCCGTGTTGCACCTCCGAGCTCCCCCTCCCCCCCAAAAAAAAAGAGTCAGCAGAGGGAGGGGCTCTTCCCATCCCAGGAAGAGTCTCTGGCCCTCTTCAAAGTGGGTGGGGGGGGTGAGATGGGGGCAGAGTTGGAGGCCAGTGGCTGGTCCCTGCCCACTTGAGGACCCCCGGAGTCTCCCCCCAACCCTCGCCCACCAGGATGGCCAAGACTGCCTTCCCGTCTCTGGGGCCGCCGGGCCTCGCCCCAAGGCGCCTGGCATCAGGCAGCCCCCGCCTTTGGCCCAGACCCGCCGCGGGACGAGTGGTGGGAGGAAACGAAGGAGAGGGGCCCAGAGGAAAGGGGGAACGGTCTGAGGGAGGAGGAAGCTGCGGGAGAGGCGGGATGGGGGCCCAGCCTCCCACACAGACTCGGAAGGGACCTTGGAGGTCTTCTAGTCCAGTGTTTCTCAACCTTGTCAACTTGAAGATGTCCGGACTTCAACTCCCAGAGTTCCCCAGCCAGCATTCGCTGGCTGGGGAATTCTGGGAGTTGAAGTCCGGACATCTTCAAGTTGACAAGGTTGAGAAACACTGTTCTAGTCCAACCCCTGTTCAAGCTCTGCTCTGCTTGGGGAGCTGTCAGAGAGGAAGCCACGGGGATGCAGCCACGCCCGTGAGTCCCTTTTCTCTGGGCCGCCAGGACTGAGAACGGTCCCCAAGTGAATTGTTGTAAGTCGAGGACCAGCTGCCCCCCCTCCTTCCCATTTCTACCTTCGGGGTCGTGTCACAAAGCAGGGAAGAGGCGTCTCCTCCTTCCCAGGGCAGCCCCCGCCCACCCCACGCGGCCTCCTCCCATAATCACCCACCCCCACCCCCAGAAGGAGGGGGGGCTCCTGCTTCTGGCCTCTTCCTCCTCCTCCTCTTCCTCTTCCGTCTCTGTGCAGCAACCTGTTGGGGCTTCACCTGAACTAAGCGTGGGGGCTCTCTGTGGTGGCAGCCCCCTCCCTGGCACCCAGGAAGCCCCCCAGGGGCCCCCGGCTGGCCTCCGCGCCCCTCCCGGGGATTGGGGTGGCTCTCGTGCTGCCTTCTTCATGCCCCCCTTCCTGGTTTTGGTCCCAAGGAGGGAGGCTGCTTCCAAGGGCCGCCCCGGAATCCCCTCCAAGCTCATCGGCTGCCGGGGGGATTCCTGGCGGTTAACAAGATCAGGGCGACCCAGGCCGCCCTTGACTTACAACCGCCCAGTTAGTGGCCATTCCAAGTTACGACGGCACTGCAAAAAGGGCCAGGTGACGCTTGGCAACTGCTTCATATTCATGACGGTCGTAGAGTCCTGAGGTCACGTGACCCCGCCAGTCACAGCCAAGGGGGAAGCCAGGGCCACTCAGCTGCCCTGTGACTAAGACCATTGCAGGGATTCACTTAACAACGCTGGCAAGACAGGTCGTAAAATGGGGTAAATGGAAAGCCTCTGGGGTGGGGCTGATCGTGCACATGCATTCACACTGGGGGGGGGCGCATAGAATTATGGGTGTGGCACGCTGGTGCCTGACCCCCCCTGTGCTCCCCCAGCCAAAAAGGTTTTGCCCTCAGTGCCGCAGAGCCTTGCAGAGAGGTGGCTGTGCCGTCCCTTCTCCCAAGCCCCCCCGCCCCCCCCCCCGCGATGGAGCCTGCAGGTATTTTTTAGGTATTTATTAAACATTTATAGGCCGCCCTTTTCCCTGAGGGGACTCAGGGCGGCTTACATAAAAATAAGGGGGGGGGGTATACAGACAATAGACACAACAATACACAGAAATAAAATAGTAAGCAACATTCATTCTTCATTCGGGTGGGGACGGATTACGATCTTTATCCCCAGGCCTGACGGGATAGCCAGATCTTAAGGGCTGTGCGGAAGGCCTGGACGGTGGTGAGGGTACGAATCTCCATGGGGAGTTCGTTCCAGAGGGTCGGAGCAGCCACCGAGAAGGCTCTCCTCCACGTGGTTGCCAGTCGACACTGACTGGCAGATGGAATTCGGAGGAGGCCTAATCTGTGTGATCTAATTGGTCGCGAGGAGGTGATTGGCAGGAGGCGGTCTCTCAAGTACGCAGATCCACTACCATGGAGGGCTTTATGGGTGCCAAGTAGCACCTTGAAGCGCACCCGGAGATCAACAGGTAGCCAGTGCAGCTCGCGGAGGATAGGTGTTATGTGGGTGAACCGCGGTGCACCCACAATCACTCGCGCGGCCGCGTTCTGTACCAACTGAAGTCGCCGGATGCTCTTCAAGGGCAGCCCCATGTACAGCACATTGCAGTATTCCAGCCTAGAGGTCACAAGGGCCCGAGTGACTGTTGTGAGAGCCTCCCGGTTCAGGTAGGGCCGCAACTGGCGCACCAGGCGGACCTGGGCAAATGCCCCCCTGGTCACAGCCGTCAGGTGGTGGTCGAAGGTCAGCTGTGGGTCCAGGAGGACTCCCAAGTTGCGAACCCTCTCTGAGGGGTGTAATGTTTGACCCCCCAGCCTGAGAGGTGGAACACTGATCGAATTGTTGGGAGGGAAACACAACAGCCACTCGGTCTTTTCCGGGTTGAGTACAAGCTTGTTAGCCCTCATCCAGTCCATAACGGCCTCGAGACCTCGGTTCATCACGTCCGCCGCTTCATTGAGGGCCCCTGAAGCCCCCCCAGGAAAGCCCTCCAGCCTCCCAGGTGGCTTCTCAGTAGGTTTCCCTCCTTCTGTGGGGCAGCCCCTCAGCCCCTGGGAGGCTGCCCTCCTCTGGCTGTTGCCTGGGCAGAGGGCTTCCGTGGGGCACCCAGGCAGCTCAGCCCTCCGCTTCTGCCCCCAGGGGAAGCCCTGGCATTTGGGGAGGGGGGCCAGGAGCAGAGTTGGTGGAAAATCTGCCTCTCCCTCCCGGGAAAGGGGGAAAGGGGGAAGGGGGCCGGTGGAAAAAGGCCTCCGCTGCTGGCACCCAGGCAGCCGGCAGGAGAAGCCTTGTCTGGAACGGGCAGCGGAATCCCTTCCACCCGCTGCATCTGGCCAGCTGCAGCCCATTCCCCCCTGCGCCCCCCGCCCCCCCGCTCCTCCGCTTGGAAAGGCTGAGCTAATTCTGATCAAGAGCAAAGATTTGGGGGCTGGGGGGGAGCGGGGGCTGCACGATGGATGACTCTTTCCGACTTGGCTTGGCCGGTGAGTGCGGAGCCAAAATGTGGGATGGGTCTCTGCAGCAGAGGGAGCCCCCCAGCCCCTTCCTGAACTCCCCCAGCTAAGCCCCTCCCCATTTCTTCCCTCCCCTCCCCCACGCTGCTTCTCCCGCCTCTCTCTCTCTCTCCTCTCTCTCTCTCCTATCTATCTTTCTCTCTCTGTGTCCTTTCTCTTTCCCTTTTTTCTCTCTCCTCTCTCTCTCTCCTCTCTCTCTCCTCTCTGTCTCTCTCCTATCTATCTTTCTCTCTCTCTGTCCTTTCTCTTTCTCTTTTTTCTCTCTCCTCTCTCTCTCTCCTCTCTCTCTCCTCTCTGTCTCTCTCCTACCTATCTTTCTCTATCTCTGTCCTTTCTCTTTCTCTTTTTTTCTCTCTCTCCATCTCTCTCTCTCTCTCTCCTCTGTCTCTCTCCTATCTATCTTTCTCTATCTCTCCATCTCTCTCTCTCTCTCTCTCTCTGTCTCTCTCTCTCCTCTCTCTCCCTGTCTCTCTCTCTCCCCTCTGTCTCTCTCCTCTCTATCTTTCTCTCTCTGTCCTTTCTCTTTCTCTTTTTTCTCTCTCTCCATCTCTCTCTCTCTCCTCTCCATCTCTCCTCTCTCTCTCCTCTCTGCCTGCCTGTCTGTCTGTCTCTCTCTCGCTCTCTCCCCGTCTCCCTCTCTCCTCTCTGTCTCTCCTTTCTCTTTCTCTTTTTTTTCTCTCTCTCCATCTCTCTCTCTCTGTCTCTCCTCTCTCTTCTCTGTCTGTCTGTCTTTCCCTCTCTCTGTCTCTCTCTCTCTCTCTCTCTCTCTCTCTGTCTCTCTCTCTCTCCCTCTCTCTGTCTCTCTCTCTCTCTCTCTCTCTGTCTCTCTCTCTCTCCCTCTCTCTGTCTCTCTCTCTCTCTCTCTCTCTCTCTCTGTCTCTCTCTCTCTCCCTCTCTCTGTCTCTCTGGGGCTGCCTGCACTGAGCCAGCTCATGCCCACTCAGTGCCTTGGGCAGGGCGGGCTCTGGGCCTGCGGCAGAGCAAGGATGGCTGGATGAGGGCCCTATTGGTCACCCGTTGCTCTCCTCCTCCTCCTCCTCCTCCTCCTTTCTCTTCCTCTCCCTTTTCTCCTCCTTTTCATCTTTCTCCTTCTCTTCCTCTCTCTTTCTTCTTGCTGGAAGAGACCAGCCTGAGCAGGCAGACGGGGGCTGCCTGGGGGGGGGGGAGGTGCCGCCATGGCCAGATTAGGGAAGGCCGCGTGGAGGGAGCCATGGCTGGAGCCTCTTGGCAGGCAGCGGAAGGCAGGAAGGCTGCTCCTCTCTGGCCCCGGGAGCCTTCCGCCCCCTTTTGCTCTGCCCAGGCCGGAGGCTCCATTGGGGAGGGGGAGGCAGACGGGGACCCCTGCTCCCCTTTCTGGACGATGGGCCTTGCGACTTGCCTGGATCAGAGCCCGGCTAGGCATCATTTGGGCACCACCAGCCTCCCTCCCTCCCTCCCTCGGAAGGGCCTGGCCGCAGTGGCCGAGGGACGCCCTCTGACCGAAACCCGGCCCTCCTGCCGACAGTGCCCCCCTCCCCCCCCCCCGTGCAGGATCCAGCTGTTTCCATGGAGCCGGGGGGGGGGGGCAGGGTCTTCCAGGACTGGCAGAGTGGTGTAGGGCTGGACTAGATGACCTACAAGGTCCCTTCCGGCTGTGTCCATCTGCTCAGTGAGGCTCCCCACCCTTGGAGATGGTCCCTGGGGCAGCCCTTCCGCCAGCCGCCCCCCCCGGCCCAATCGGGGAGGGGGCAGCCTGGAAATGGGAGGTGGGCCGGTGGGGAAAAGGCAGGTTGCCAAGTGGCCCCCAGGCTTCAGGCAGGCTTCAGCCCCCTCTCCCCCACCCCCCTTACAGCCGCTTTCCAGCCCAGGGCCCTTGGGAGCAGGTCGGGGGTCTCTGGCCTGCCCTCCCTCCCCAAGGACCCCCCGGGCAGCCTGGCCAGGCGGGGAGTGGTTTGCTCTTCACCTGAGCCAGACTCTGCCCTCTTCGGCCAGACACACACACAGACAACACACACACACACACAGGAGCTGCCCCTCCGGCTGCTGCTGGTGCGGGGGGGGGGTTTCTTTGGGGAGAGGAAGGCAACAGGAAGCAGTATAAATAGCTCTCCTGCGGCCAGCCTTGCGAGGCAGGCCGGCCCCTGCAAGGGGGGGGGAGGTATGTTTGTGTGCAAAAGTCACAGACACAATGGCCCACTTGGGGGGGGGGCTCCCTTGTTCCTGCAGGAGCCCAGAGGGAGGGGCCGCCTAGGTGGCAGTGGGGTCAATTGGGCTCAGCCAGGGCCCCCCCCTGCCCCCCCTTCGCCGCTCCTGGCCCCTGGGAGGGAGGGAGGGAGGGGCTGTGGGCTTCCCCCTTGGCCCTGCTGGGGCCCAGCCATGGGAATGGGGGGGTGGAGCCCAGCGTCCAGGGGGGGCTAGAGGGGAACTGCAGCCCCCCCCCACTTGGGGACGCTCAGCAGCCTCAGAGCCCTTCCTGGACAGGCAGGGGGGCAGGCAGTGCTCACCTTACGACGATTCGTTTAGTAACCATTCGAGATTTCAGCCGCCTTAGGCCTGTTGCCTGACGAGCGTCCCACAGGAACAACTGTGGGCAACTGACTCGCATTTATGACGGTCGTGTTGTCCCAGAATCACGTGACCCCCTTTTATGACTCTCTGGCAAGCAAAGTCAGGGGGGGGTCAGATCCACTTAACAACTGTGTGACTCACTTAAAGACTGCAGTGGCAGGAAAGGACCTGAAAGGAGGCCAGACTCTCTTAGCAACAGGCATTGGGGGCTGAAGGACCACCTCTGCCACAGGGAGCCCCTGAGCCCCTTCGGGAGGAAATTGGGGAGGGGGCTTTTCTGGGTGCTGCTCCTTGGTGCCCCCCGGAATCCGAAGGTCCTGGGGAGGGAAGGAGGGGGGCCAGGAGGGCCCTGTGCCGACCATCCTCTTGGGCCGAGCGGGAGGGTCTCTCTGTCCACAGATGCCTCCTGTTCCTGGGGGAGAACAGGCGGGACACCTAGTGCTCCCCCCCCCCCGACAGACACCCCACCCCCCAGGAGCGACGATCCGTTGGGGGTCTCCGTGCTCCCAAAAGACTCGCAGGGTCTGTGAGCTGGGCGGGGGCTCCTTCCCAGCCCCAGGGCTCCAGTCTTGAGGGTGGGGGGGTGGGGGAGAGGAGGGGGCTTCCCGGGGCCTCTGGGCTGGCCAGGGTGGAGAGTCATGGTCCCAAAGTGGGAGGAGCACAGGGGGGGCGTTGGAGGGGGGTCTCCGCAGCAGCCTTGAGGGTGCTCTAACTGGGGGGGGGAACATTGTCTCTCCCACACCTCCCTTCCTCTTCTCCTCTCCTCTCTTTCCTTTCTTCCATCCCTCCTTCCTTCCTTCGTTCCTCCTCCTCTTTTCCTTTCCTTTCTCCTTCCCTTTCTTTCTCCCTCTTCTGCTGCCTTTCCTCCTCGTCTCCTCCCTCCCTCCCTTTTCTTCCTTCTTCCCCTCTCTTCTCCTTCCTCCTCTTCTTCCTTCCTTCCTCCTCTCCTCTTTTCTTTTCTTTCTTCTTACGCTTCCTTTCTCCTTCCCTTTCTTTCTCCCTCTTCTGCTGCCTTTCCTCCTCGTCTCCTCCCTTTTCTTCCTTCTTCCCCTCTCTTCTCCTTCCTCCTCTTCCTTCCTTCCTTCCTCCTCTCCTCTTTTCCTTTCCTTTCTTCTTCTTTCGCTTCCTTTCTCCTTCCCTTCCTTTCTCCCTCTTCTGCTGCCTTTCCTCCTCGTCTCCTCCCTTTTCTTCCTTCTTCCCCTCTCTTCTCCTTCCTCCTCTTCTTCCTTCCTTCCTCCTCTCCTCTTTTCTTTTTCTTTCTTCTTACGCTTCCTTTCTCCTTCCCTTTCTTTCTCCCTCTTCTGCTGCCTTTCCTCCTCGTTTCCTCCCCCCCTTTTCTTCCTTCTTCCCCTCTCTTCTCCTTCCTCCTTCCTTCCTCCTCCTCTCCTCTCCCCCCCCCTGCCCTCCCGCCGCCCCCCCCCCTCCTCCACAGGTCATTGCGGCCGACTGCAAGCGGGTGACGGTGCTGAAGTATTTCCTGGAAGCCCTGTGTGGGCAGGAGGAGCCCCTGCTGGCATTCAAGGGTGGAAAATACGTGTCCGTGGCCCCAGCCCAGACGCCATGGGAAAGGAAGCGGCCGGCAGCCAGCAGGGAAAACAACTGCAGGAGGATCAGGTAGTGGGCAGGAAGGGGGGGGGGGCACGCATGCCCTCCCCCTCTCTTTGCAAGGGGGGGAGGGGGCTCTGCGTGGCGTCCCCCGAGTGCCAGTGCCCTTTCCTGCCAGTCCCACCCAAACGCTCCTCTTGGGAGCCGAGATGAGTTCCAGATGCTCTCTGCAAATAGAGTGGGGGGGGGGACTTGGGGGGGGGCAGAGTTTTAATAACGTGCAGCTCGGGCCCAGCAGGAAGGGGGGGGGGGAGGGGAGGGTTCAGGCTCAGGATGGAGTTTAGGGGGGAGCCGCAGAGCAGGGCTGCAGGGCCACCTCCAGCACACGTACAGGAAAGAGGGGCGGATGGGGCACTTGGGGGGGGGGCTCACTCTCCCCCCCTGCCCAGCCCCCCCCTCCGCCTCTCTCACATCCTGATGTGATTAAGGAATCTCGCCTCTTGTTTTTCTGCCCCGGCTTCTTCCTGCAGCCCGGGGTTCTCGGCAGGCCACGCGGGAGTGTGCGGGAGAGGAGGAGGAGGAGGAGGAGGAGGAGGAAGGCTCTGCTCCCCCCCTCCCCCTCCCTGCCAGCCAGCTGCACGTGGCAAGGCCCAGCCGGCCTTCGGGGGGGGGGGGGGGAGAGGGGAGATTGCGCAGGGTCCCTGGTCCCCCTCCCCAGCCTTCTTCCGTCTGGATGCTCTCTGCCCTGTGCAAGCCTCGGAGGAGCTGGGGGCACAGAGACCCTCCCCTCCGTTTAGGGGCACCCCAGAATCTCTCAGCGGTTGCGCAACCCACAGCCAGTTCCCCCCCCCCTCTTCCCCCCCCAGTGGGAGGGGCCGGGCGGGAGTTTGGTTTCCTTCTGTTGTGCTTCGTTGCCATGGTGCTCTTCCTTCATTTTCACTCCCCCCCCTCTCCCCCCCCCCCCCCCGTCTGCTGGAAGGAGGAGGACGTCCAGATGGAGGCCTTGCCGGACGACTCGGAGGAGGCCGAGGGCAGCGGTGGCGAGCTGGACATCCGGGAGCTGCGGGCCAAGAAGCAGGCGCTGGCCAGGAAGGTGGCCGAGCAGCAGCGCCGGCAGGACAAGATCCAGGTGCGTGCAGCCCCGTCGGCCGGCCGCCCAGGGCACAGGAGGCGCCTCCGGTGGGGCGGCCCAGCCTTTCCCAGCCCCCCAGGAACAGAGGACAGACACACACACACACACACCCAGTGCCGTTGCCCCTGAACCCACAGGGAGCCCCAAAGGATGCTGGGAGCCCAGCCGCTCCTTCCTCTCTCGAAGGCCCACGCCTGCCCCTCGGGTGCCCAGCGTGGCCCTGGCAAAGACCGGCCAGCCTGCTTGTCCCTCCTGCAGAGCTCGGGCCCCGCGAGGGACGTGTCCTCCAGAGCCCCCTGTGGGCTCCCGGTGGCCCCTCGGCCCTCCCCCCTCGGCTGTGCCCGGGCCCTCCTGCCTCCGTAACCTTCCCAGCCTTGGAGCCCAGCCAGGCACATCTGTCTAGCCAGATGCCTGAACTCTGCAGTCTGTGCCGGAACGCTTGTAAAACAGGGCCGCCAAAGGCCCGGCTGGGGGGGGGGGGCTGCACATGTGTACCCGCCGGCTGTTGGCTGCGGGCCCAGAAGCTCCCCCCACCCCCATCGGCTCCCCAGGCCCCACCGTTGCCTGCTGCAGCCGCCCAGGGGGAGCCCTGCTGCCCGCCAGACCCCATGGCAAGTGGCAGGGCCGGGAAGGGGGCAAAGGTGAGAGGGGGGCCAAGAGAAGGACGCTGGAAGTGGGGGGGCTCGTGCCCCCTCCCCCAGCCTCGTAGTTGCCACGGCCCCCGTCCTGCAAGGCCCAGGGAGGCTGCCCAGCCTGCCTGGAGGCAAAGATGCGGAGCTGCCCACCTGAAGCAGCCGTGCCCAGGCCTTCCGCCCTCTCTCTCCCCCTCAGCCCCCTTCTTTCCTCCCCAGGGAGCAGCCGCAGCAGCCGCAGCAGCCGCAGCATCAGTGGGGCCAGGAGAGGCTGCTGCGGCTAAATTTAGCCCCGGCCGGCCCTCCGTTCGCACTGGGAAACAATGAGCCAGCGCCCGCACACCTGCCAGCAGCGGAAGGGCACCCCCACCCAGCCGCTCCGCCACGCTGGGGGCAGACGAGTCCTCCTGGGCAGTGGACACGTCCCGGGCGTCTGCCCCCCCCCCCAGGGGAAGAGGAAGGCGTCAGCCGGGCCCCACCTGCGCGTGCCCTGTGGCGGCTGCCCCCCTGGTGGAGGGGGGATCGTCCTGTCCTTGCCCCCTTCCCCCCCCCCCCCGTCCGGCCTCTGCCAAGGCAAACGGCCCCCTCCTGAGGCCGGCTTCCTTGTGGCGGGGGAGGGAGACTTGGCAGGGCCCCAGGGCTGCACGCTTCCTGTCGTCCTCTCTCTGGCCAGCCCAGGGGAGCCGATGGGACGTGACAGCCGGCACAGAGCAGCCTCAGCGCCTGGAGCCTGGCAGTCGGGCCAAGAGCCTCGGAAGGGCACGGGGCACGCCGGTCACGGCACCCGGCAGGGACGGGCATGTGGGGCAAAAGGCCCGCTGGGGTGAAGCCTTCCAGCCCCCTTCTCCTCTGGCAGAAACCCTGCAGCTTCCCCGGGCTGGTTTGGGCTCTGAGCAGAGTTCGGTCTAGAAGATCTCCGAGGTCCCTTCCACTCTCTCCTTTCGCAATCCTGGTTTCATAGGCCATTTCATTAAACCTCTCTCTTAATCACGGTTTAAAAAGCCAGGGGGCACAGAAGGCTGAGATCCAGGTGGGACACCCCCCGGGCATCTTTTCTTGCAACCCCCGGCCCACAGCAGCACGGACACCCACAATATTCCAGGGGGGGGATGGGCGGGGGGAGGGGTTCCCCCTGGTCTTTCAGGCAGGCCCCTCCCTCCGTCATTTGGGCTCTGAACGGTCAGAGAGACGGTCGGTTATGAAGCAGCCTCATCTGCCTTGTGTGTGCCATGATTGCTGGGAGGGGGGGGGCACCAATCCAGGTCTTGGGGCGGAGGGGGCTTCACAGGAGTAGGATCCAGCGTCACAAGCTCCCCTCAAAACACAGTCCTAGAATCATAAGGCTGGAAGGGACCTTAGAGGTCTTCCAGTCCAACCCCTTAATCGGGTGTCCAAATCTTTTAAGACCCTACACTGCCTGGGGGATTCTGGGAGTTGAAGTCCAAGATTGGGCACCCCTGCCTTATATCATCCCAGGCAAATTATCCCCTCATCCTTTCAAAACCTGGTTTTGGGAGGGAGAGGGCAGGCCAGCATCCCCTTCCAATTCTGGAGCACCACAGCTCCCATCATGCCCAGCCAGATCTTGGCCAGTTCTGGATAAGGGGAGATGCTGCTGCTGCTGCTTCTTCTCCAGCCTCCTTGCCGGCTCCTTGGCAGACGAGAGCGGCTAACGGGCCTCTCCCCAACTTACCCCAGATACCCAAAGAAACTGCAACAATGCTGGAAGGCAGAATAACTATGATGGAGCTAACAGAAGCACTTAAAGAACGAAAGAACGGGAAGGCCCCGGGCCCCGAATTTTATAAGACCCTGCAGGAATCAATACAATAGCCGAGTTGGAAGGGACCTTGGAGGTCTTCTAGTCCAACCCCCTGCCTAGGCAGGAAACCCTACACCGTTTCAGACAAATGGCTATCCAGCATCTTCTGAAAGACTTCCAGTGTTGGGGCATTCACGACTTCTGGAGGCAACTTCTGTTCCACTGGTTAATTGTTCCAACTGTCAGGAAGTTTCTCCTCAGTTCTAAGTTGCTTCTCTCCTTGATTAGTTTCCACCCATTGCTTCTTCCTTGGAGAATAACTTGACTCCCTCTTCTTTGGAGCAGCCCCTGAGATATTGGAAGATGCTATCCTGTCTCCTCTAGTCCTCCTTTTCATTAAACTAGACATACCCAGTTCCTGCAATCGTTCTTCATATGTTTGAATCTCCAGTCCCCTAATCCTCTTTGTTGCTCTTCTCTGCACTCTTTCCAGAGTCTCTGCATCTTTTCTACATTGTGGCAACCAAAACTGGATGCAAATATTCCAATTGTGGCCTCACCAAGGCCTTGTAAAGTGGTATTAACCCTTCACCTGATCTTGATTCCATCCCTCTGTTGATGCAGCCTAGAACTGTGTTGGCTTTTTGGCAGCTGCTGCCCACGGCTGGCTCCTATTTAGCTGGTTGTCCACTAGGACTCCAAGATCCCTCTCACAGTTACTACTATTGAGCAAGGCACCACCTATACTGTACCTGTGCATTTCGTTTTTGTTGCCTAAATGTAGAACCTTTCTCTTTTCACCATTGAATTTCATTTTTATTAGATAGTGCCCAATGTTCAGGTTTATCAAGATCCTTCTGTATCTTTAGCCTGTCTTCGGAGTGTTGGCTGTTCCTGCCAGCTTGGTGTCATCTGCAAATTTGATGAGTTCCCCATTTATCCCCTCATCCAAATCATTGATGAAGATGTTGAAGAGTCCTGGGCCCAAAACAGAGCCTTGGGGTCCTCCACTGCATACTTCCCTCCATGAAGATGCAGTTCCATTGAGGGCTACATGTTGAGTGTGGTTGGTCAGCCAGTTCCGAATCCATCTGGTGGTGATGCTGTCCAACCCACATTCTTCTACTTTAGTAGTAGGTTATGGTCTAGACACCTTATGAAATGCCTTACTGAAGTCCAAGTAAACTATACCGACGGCATTCCTCTGGTCCACTAATTTTGTCACTTTGTCAAAGAATGCAATAAGGTTAGTCTGGCATGATCTGTTTTTGACAAACCCATCTTGGCTTTCAGCTCGTTGTCCCTTCCATTATTAGAAGTTATGAATGAGGTGATTTCAGAGAGGAGAATACCCACATCATTGTCAGAAGCATATATTATACTTTTTACCAAAGGAGGAGGCCAATTTATTACAAATTAAGAATTATAGACCAATCTCCCAGTTAAATTTGTTCGCCTCAATATTGGCAGAGCGACTTAAAAAATACTTAAATAGTTTCATCCACTCTGATCAAAATGGGTTTCTTCCAAAGAGACAAAATAAAGATAATATGAGGATAATTTTAGATACTTTGGAATAGTATGAGGCACACCCTGAAAAACAATTGGCATTGATGTTTTTGGATGCTCAGAAGGCATTTGACAACGTGAATTGGCACTTTATGCTGTTACAACTGGAACAAATGGGCTTTGGTGAGAAGTTTACTCAAGCCATACAAACTATATATTATAAACAAACAGCTAAGATAATGATAAATGGAGATTTGGCAGAGTCTATTGAAAGAAAGAGAGGGACAAGACAAGGCTGTCACCATTACTTTTTGCCTTAACGTTAGAAGTCTTAAATAGAAATGTCAGAGAAGGAAAAGAAATAAAAGGAATGAAAATCAAAAAGGAAGAATACAAGCACAAGCATTCACAGATGACTTGGTCTTCATCCTAGAGGACCCATTAGAAACACCACCTAAATTGATAGAATAGAAGAATATGGAAAAGTAGAGCAGGATTAAAAATAAATAAAGACAAAACGAAGATCTTGACAAAGAACAATGTCAACAAGACGAAAAGAAGAGTTGGCGGAAACCTCGGAGATGCAAGTCACGAACAAGGTTAAATATTTGGAGATATATTTAACAGCAAGAGGCAGCCCTCTTAAAGACAACACAGCTATAATAAACTCAAACAACAGATCGCGATGGATCTGAAGAAATGGGGAAATCTACAACTTTCGAAGAGAATATCTACAATTAAAATGAACATTCTACCTAGAATTTTATATCTGTTCCAGATGATTCCAATTAGACTTAAGGAAGGAATATTTTGATGACTTAAATAAAATAGTGTTGAAGTATATATGGCAGGGGGGGTGGGGGGAAGCCAAGAATAAAACTAAAATTGAGAGTGGCTAACGTGCCTCTCCCCTCCTCCTCCCCTCCCCACAACCTCCGGGGGTCCGCAGGCGGTGCTGAAGACCAGGCGCAGCTGAGGCAGATGGAACTGGAGATCAGGCCCGTCTTCCTCGTCCCGGACACCAACGGCTTCATCGACCACCTGGGCAGCCTCGCCAAGCTGCTGGAGTGCAGGCAGTTCATCTTGGTGGTGCCCCTGATTGGTGAGTTGGGGGGGGTGAGACATCCCAAGCAGTAGCTGCCAAGAACCCCCCCCCCCTCTCTGCCAGATAAATGGGGGTTTCCTTTCACCTTCACCACCTTGCTGGATGAGTTGGCGCTGCCCTCCAGCTGCCCCACCTCTGTCCAGCCCTCCCTAGATTTTTCCCCCTGGCAGAGGAGGGCTTCCCCCAGTTGCCCTTCGCAGCTCCCCAGTTACTCCAAGTGTCCTTGGCTCTGGGGGCCTCCCGCCTCTCCCGCCTCTGACACGGGCGAAACGGAAGAGGGTGCAAACTTAGCCTGTGGAACCGGCTGCCGAGTGAGCCTGTGGGAGCCTCCCTCCCCGTCTTCCCCCGGGAGTCCAGAGCCAGTGCAGGAATGGAGTGGGGCACAGTGGGAGGGAGCCCGCAGGGACCCTCCGTCCAGTGGAGGAGGCCTGAGCCGGGCGGGGCACCCAGCCGCCCCCGAGTCCAGCCGCCGGCTTGGCTCTCCCTCCTCTCCTTATAAAGCTGCAGCTCAGCAGAGGCGGCTCCTGCCAGGGGTAAACACTCGGCGGGCAGCAGATAACAGCTGCTGGGTGGTCTGCGGGGGGGGGGGGAGGGACGACCATGGGCACCCCCCTTTCGCTCCCTCCTCCGAAGTGCAGAAGGAACTGGGCTCCGGCCATCCTCCCAGGAGCCAGGACGCTCTGTCCGGAGGGGGGCAGGATGGGCACAGACCAGGCCTTCTCCCCCACACAGGGGTTCCGGTTGAGGGAGCTGCCCCGTCGGGTTGGGGCAACCGAGAGTTAAAGCCTCCTCGGGGCGCTGCCCACTCCCTGGGGCTGCCTTCCCTGGCTCCTTCCCCCCCCCCTTCTCTCCCTCCCTCCCTCTCTCCCCCCTCCGTGTCCCCTGAAGCCGAGCTGGCGGTGGAGAAGCCGGGCCGGGCAGGAGCGCAAACAAGCCGCTCCTTTGAAGGCTGTTTGGCTTGGACGGATTTCGGACGGAGGAGCAGCTTCCCCCGTCCCGTTTGATCTGCCCCGCACAGGCAGGCCCTGCGCCTCCACTCTGTGCCTGGGGGGGGGGGCAGCCCTGTGGAAGCCGTCCCAGGAAGGGCAGCGTCCCTGGCCCCGGGGGGGGGGAGCTCCCCCCCCCAACTCCAAGGGATGGATAGTTCCCGCTTGATCTCTGCCCAGAAGGGCCAGCGGATCAGGCCCTCCCAAAGGGTCACTCCGGCCCTTGCTTGGTCCCACGCTCCCCAACATGCCCCCCTCCCTCCTCCCTCCCTGCCCCAGTCCCCTCGCTGCAGCAGGAAGCCCACCCCCACCCCTCACCCCCGTCCGGAGAGCCAGCTTCGCCTCGCCCCCACCCGCCCCTCAGGCCCGGGCGGGACTTGAGGCCCGCTTGCGAATCCCTGCCCCCCTCTCTTCCTCCTCCTCCTGCCAGTCATCAACGAACTGGACGGCCTGGCCAAGGGCCCCGAATCGGAGCACCGGGTGGGGGGCTACAGCCGCCTGCTGCAGGATCGGGCCCGCAAGGCGGTGGACTTCCTGGAGTCCTGCTTCGAGAGGCGCGACAGCTACATCCGGGCCCTGACCAGCCGGGGCAACGAGCTGGAGTCCATCTCCTTCCGCAGCGAGGACATTTCCCGCCAGCAGGTACGGCCGGCCAGGTCGGAACATGGGTGGGGGGTGGAGCTGAGGGTGCCCCCCGCCAAATGCCCATCTTGAGTCGGAATCTGCTCCAGGGGGCCTGGATCAATTTACAATGAAAAAGAGGCTTATGTCCATCTCTCACACTTCCCCATAATCCCCTAATCAAAACTCTGAGGCTTGGCCACTGCCCTGCACTTATGACGGTCACAGTGGGCGTCACGGGTGACCTCCTGAATAGCAGAGTCGAGGGGGAAGCCAGACTCACATCAACTAGCTTAAGAACCCTGAGAAGAAAGGGGTTAAAATGGGGCAGAACCCACTTAAGAGCCCGGGTGGCGCAGTGGTCAGAATGCAGCATTGCAGGCAAAAACTCTGCCCGCTGCCAGCAGTTCCATCCTGACTGACTCCAGGTTGACTCAGCCTTCCGGCCTGAGTGGAGA